>NC_063051.1:8683895-8883895 GCF_018812025.1 Megalobrama amblycephala
ATTAATAATATTTCAAGTTTAACCACTATAAGAGCCAGCGGCAAATCCCCAAAGCACTGGCCGAGATTAAGCTGTTCTCGGCGGGTACACGAGCACTGAACGACCGCTGAAGGCCTGGAGCTCACATCTCCAAAAACGTCTAAACAAATTGTACAATTGGAGCTATGATTAAATATGAGTCACATATTTCAGGTCTAAACAACTACATTCTCGCCTAAAAAAGTCGTAAAACTACAGTTCGTGGTACAAGTGTAGTATTTGTAAAAAAAAAAAATACGGTGGATTTGCTAGGCCGCCATGACATTCGCTTCAAACAGAGTGATACAAACGATGATATATATATACATTTATATATAATATATATGCTAGCTTATAGATGAGCACAAAGCAAACAGACATGGTCTAAAATACACTAAACATCATTTAGTTTTTATGGGGAGTAACCTAATCAATCACAGCACACAGATACCACATAATCTGTAGAACCGCTCAAAAAAAATGACAAAGAAAACAAAGAAAAAACACAAACTCTTAGTCCAGGATATTATGTTGCTCTCAAAAAAGCACAGCTTTGTTTACTTTACACTAATACCTCTCAATCAAGACCAAACCCCTGAAAGCTCAGATTAGACCTAGATTACTGTGAGATATCTCAGCTTCATTCAGTCACAGACTTCAGCGGATGACAATATACTGAGACGCAGACAGTGCGTCCTTGCAAAGTCTTTTATTAGAATAAGACTGGGAAGTAGTTTATTGATGTTAATGAGTTCATTACCTAGAGGAATGGTGGAAGCAAATGATGGAGAATTTTTTCATAAGGCCTCCTTTAACCAGCTAAAGCATCATTCAGATGCATAAAGGGATAGAATATTACTCAACAAATTATTAATGAGGCTATTTGCATCTTAATCGCCTTGAAAATTCATTATACACTTAAAGTAATTCTGGGGCTAAAAAATTTATAATCCACACCAAACATCTACGCTTTCGACATGGCAAAATATGAGTAATTTTGCATGACGTGTTATTGCCGTAGCATTTCTAGCGCCAGAAGCAAAAAGTTGAAAGTATTAGCGGAGACAATGTATTATGAAGAAAACGATTATGCCAGAATTGTAGCTTCAGGAGGGTCTTTTTAAAGGGCACAAAAAGTAACCAGCAGAGAGATGCTGAGGCTGCTCAATGAAACCGAACAAGTTCACAACCAGCGCACAAAACGTAATTTATATCTTACTGATCAGTGCACTCTGATGTTTGTTTAGCCTTCAAAACATAGTTGCCTACATAGGCACCTACTTATAATGCAGCAAAGAGTTTCGGTTCCTATCGTCTTTGAATGGAAGTCAACGGGATCTGAACCTGTTTGGTTACCAACATTCTTCAAAATATCTTCTTTTACGTTCTATAGAAGAGATAAAGTCTGACAACAAAGGAACAACAGGAGGGTGGATAAACAATGATAAGGGTTCATTTTTGGGTGAACTATCCATTTAAGCTACTTATTTACAGAGACCAATTATTTTTTTTACAGATTATCACACTTTTCCAACAATAAATGGTCGATCTCTAAAGAACAGCACCCAGCTATGCTATTACACCAAGCCAACAATTAAAGCCAACAGCCAAACAGTCTCAAGTGAGAAAAGCATAACATTTTAAGCTTAAAAGCAAGACATAGACTGCAAAATTTAAATAAAGACTTTTTTTTTTCTTCAAAAACTTTGTTAAAGCACACTACCATGCACAAAATCATGATATTTAAACATTCCAAGTCATTCCAAATATGATATTCATATTGGACTAGGCAAATTTATAGTGGACAAATATTATGTGCTTATGACTTAGATGGCAAATAGTACAAATATTTGCTCCGCTTTTACATACAAATAGTAAAAGTGAAAAAGAGAGGTGTGATAGAGAAGTATACACTAGAGACTCTAAGGTCTCTCAATTTACTGCCCCTCCTTCTGCCTTTCTCCTTCCCTCTATCGCTATCAATTTTTTCTTAATTAATTATTCATGTGTTTTTGTCTCAGCAGCATAAAGCGAATCCCAAAGTGGCGGCCCAGTGGGTGTATTATGTTGTTAAAATAATGCATCTGCTACAGCCAACCCAGAGAAATATCGAAGAACTAAAAAAGATCAGCTGCACATTATAGGTGATCTTATATATGAGACAAGTTATATATGTAGATTATGCATAAACTGTTAGATTTTGTAGTATTGAATCTTCTGACAGTTATTAGTTGATACAGTACAGTTCATAAATAAATTATACTAAACCATTAGCAGATTCTACTGTGAGGTCATATGGGATTTGTTTAGTCCTACAAACATCTTAGGATGATGGGAACATTAAACCATGTCCAAAAACCCACATGGAAAGACAATATAAATAAAGATTCTTATGGCCGTTCTTAAAGGTAAAGTGTGTATTTTCTGTACCAAACAATAAAATAAATAGATTTTTACATTTTCTGAAAAATGTTTATTCATTAATAATGTTTTGTATTGAAAAAAAGTCACATCTTTAATTGTGTGAATGTTGTGATAAATGACAAACGAATTTCATAGCAGTTTCTGACTGCATGAGTAATCACTATCCATGTGCATAAAAGTACATGGAAGAATATTTCTTTATTTCTATTTCTTGAAATGATAAAACAATATAAATACTGTTCAAAATGAATGAAGGTAGGATGAGTGATGTGATGAACTAGACAGCTATTTGAACTTAAGGAGAACTGACTTCATCCAACAAAAATGTTAAATAAGAATCATCGATCTGAGAGACATACAGATAACGTGTTTGGTGGCGTCTCATGCATTTGATGCACATGCTACAGCACAACTCAATATTACAATCCATGTATTGGACTACATTATTAAGCGTACTATGGTTCGTGTCATATATCGAGTAAAAGACAGAGAGAAAGATGTATGCCAAGTAACTATTCTATTTTCTCATTTCAGTTCTGTCCCATCCCATAATGCTTCTTTCATTTAAGCATGAAAGCATTGTGGCCACCGCATTATTTGCGTTCAGATGTAAACAGCTAAAATCACATTAAAGCTCAATTATTGGCATGCACAATTACAATATGATAAACTACTATGCTGTTTGCCATTAACAATAATTACCTGACAAGTCACAATAAAACAAAGGTGACTAAATAATGACATTGCAAATTACTTTCAAATGTCAAATGTGAATGAGTCTTGTGTGGCTGTGGTTATATAGAGGAAAATACATGTATACGTACACAGTGCTGTCAGGTAAAAAGAAATTAAAGTCATTATTATTATTATTTGCAAAATAGTATAATAAGCATTACTACTGGCATTGTTGCAACACATAAAACATGCAATATGAAGTTTTGCTATTTTTAACTTTTTGTCCTTGGCTACAAATACTGCAGTTCAAACAACTGTCTCGTATTTTGTATTTTTAACATACTCCATTAAGTCTTGTGAGCCACACTGCACACCCTAATAAGTTGCCAGAACTCAAAAAAGTTGAATAACATTTATACATTTAACTTAAAATTATCAGGTTATCTCAACGTAAATATTTTGCTAGCTATAACAAACTAATTCAAAATAGAAATAGAAATCCCAGCCCAGTTTCAGTTAATCTTAAGTTAGTCTAAAAGAACTAAAAAAAATGAGTTCATACAACTCAAAACAATGAAACAGTTCAGTTTGCTTGAAATATGTCAGTGCTGTGAACTCAAAAGAAAAATACATTTCTAAATACTCATAACAGTTAATTTAACTGAACTAATTTGTTTAATTTAAGTTTGTCCTACTCAAACCAATTAAGTATTTTGAGCGTTAGGGTTTACAGTGTATGAAAGAGCAACCTCTGAGCAATGTTATTATGCTGAATGTCATTACGCTGAGTTAAGCTGGAGTCGACAGGCATCTTTCAGATAACCAGCAGAATCAAGCCTGTCCCTTAGTGGGTTATCCATTTCCAGCCTCTAAAACTATTGTTTCTCCATGAAACAGAACCCTTGTCTCTCTCTCCATTCCCATCTATGGTCCTGCATTTCCATCGATCCTAAAGATATCTACATTCCTCTACAACATCTAAATCTTTCACTCTTTATCTTGCTCTAATACACTGCACATGCCCCTTTTCTCTACCATTATCCTCTCTTTTTAACACAATGCCCTCTCTCTCAGGTGCAAAAAAATGTTCGCCATTGGACTAATAATCAGATGTATTGATGATCATCATCTCCACGTGGATTACTGGAGAAATGATTTTAAGAAACAGTTGGCTAGAGTCCTCACTGGCAGTTCCTGTATGCGATTACCAGGGCTTTCATCCCGCAACGTGATCGATAGCCTGTAAATGAACTGGAAGCCTCACATAATAGGCAGGTTTATAAATGATTAGGGGCCACCAGTCCTTTTCAACCTCGTAATCTCAGAGACATCGTTTCGGCAGGGAGCATCTCAAGAACAGAAATATGACCGTCTCTGCTCGGAGCGAGTGATGGAGTCTGTAAAACAGAATGAAAAGGCCTTCTTCCTCATTTAATGCCTCATTCTTTTATCTGCACTGCTGGCTGTATTTCCTGCTATCTTCTCTCCATCTCACTGTCTTTACCCTCCACTCGATTTCAACTTTTCAATTCTTCTTTACACATTCCCTTCTTATTACAGTGATTGTTAGACACTAGAATCCATTCTACCTTTGTAAATCATTTCAATATTAGTTGTGTTATCTAATTATCTTTTGACTTTTAAAGCAATTTAACAATAAAGTCAACATGAAATGGCAATTAAAACCCATTTTACTTCTGTGACTTTAAATTATATCTAACTGACAACGATTACATCATTCTAATTTGTACATTCTGATATATGATAGGTCATTTCTTCTTTTCTATTCTAATCATCTATAGCAAAGACTTCAGATATACAAAGATGGTGCACTCATATTACTATGAATGGGAGAAAGTGCAACATGCAATATGGTGAAATAAATCCCGCCTTCTAAATAAAAGAGCCAGTCGCCAATTGGTAGTCATTGTCACTGATGGTGCGTTCTAAATGGGATATATCCCCCTCTGAAGGGCACTTATTGAAGGGTCGTTCCAAATCAAAGTGCTCAAAACTGGCCACTTCAAAGGGCCCTTCGGAATGAAGGATTTCGAAGGGTACAACTGATGGAAACTTCTTGCCCCCATGATCCTTCACACAGGGAAGATGTTTGGCGTCACAAGATTGGTACAGGAGGCTAGGAGTTCGATTTTACCTATAAATGTATGTATAGTATTTTTCTATACTACTGTTATATTTATACGAGTTATATTTGGTGCATTATTATGGTCAAAACAACATTGTACTTCAATAAAAATACTTTACAGCTATCTTTATCAGTCCATTCATACATAGACACAATATACAATATGTCGCGATAAACCAAAAATAAATAAATAAACTAATGTTAAACAAAAGGCGCAGCTTGCACAATCTACTCATTGTTCAGAGCATGTTTTTTTGGGAGGGTCAACCAGCGTACAAAATGTGCGACGAAGGTGCCTCCTTGAGATGATGCAGAAGTGCGATCCAAAAAACAGGTTTTTTTGACCCCTACACCTTTCATCCCTTCAAACCCTTTGAAGGGATTAGAGCATAGGGATGAGCCTTTCCGAATGGAACACAGGGTGAGTCACTGCACATGCGCATTGGCTGTTTCAGCCTGAAAAATGCAGTTTTTGTTATGATTTGAGCGTTTAGAAACAAAATTTATGAGACAGTTGTTGTCAGATTAAACATAAGCTTGGTGAACAGCTTTGGAGAATTTGATGTTTCCCCATTTCAAAGAGATAGAAGCTGTACTTGCATGACTGAAATAGCTGCCCGAGAGGAGTTTCAAAGATGGCCGCCAAATGAAATGACTTGCCTTAAAGGGACTTTGTCTACAGCCATAAAGACAGTTTCGTATTATGTGTTGATTCCTGTGCATAGCAATACAGGAGCAAAATAAACCGAAAACACTATATATACAACCTTTCAAAAGTTCAGAGTCAGTAAGATTTTGTTTTTTAAAAATAGACTTTTACTTTGTCAAATAAATGCTGTTCTTTCTTTAGAATCCTAAAAAAAAAAAAAAAACATATATCATGGTTTCCACCAAAATATGAAGCAGCACAACTATTTTCCACATTGATATTAATAAGAAGTGTTAGTTTAGAATGATTTCTGAGCGATCATGTGACACTGAAGACTGTGGTAATGATGCTGAAAATTCAGCTTTGATCACAGGAATACATTTCTATTTTTGAATATTTTAAAATGTAAAGAGTTATTTTAAATTAAAATTTAAACTAAAAAAAAAATATATATATTACAGAGCACAAACTTTTGAATGGGATTGCATATACAATAGACAATACTGTATATAAAATTTATACAGAATCAAAGCCTAAAATCTAAATACTACAACTTTGGCTTGCGAGTGCCTAGTATTTGCTTTAGCATAACTCCTGACATCCCAGTGTCTACTCTAAGTTTTATTCCTTTCTTCTGATCCATCCTCCATCCCAATCCTCCATTAACTCCCTCTCATTGCAGTTCATCTCTCCTCCTCCATCACTCCCCATTGCGCTCCCTCAATCTCAGATTTTCTACTCTTATTTGTCTGATCATCTCTTGGCATCACTCGGTCAGGTTGGGAAGAATCTCTCAAACAAGAGCTTTGAATGATTGTTGCATATTCCACATCCAGTTTACAAATATCTCACAGTCCAAATTTACTGCTTCATTTGATAAATGCCTGAATCAACTACCCTAGTGCTTGATGTTTTTTTTTTTCCACTTTGCACTCTCTCTCTGCTTTAATACACCACCTGTGTGATCGTCTTGCAGTAAGGAAGCCGTCTCCACCTTCGTAACCTCTGTAAATGCGTTTGCTCTCAGTGGTTTATTGGCGTTGAGTGCGTATATGTATGGGGGAGTCACAGTCTTCACTGCTGAGTGTATCTTAAAATGAGAGTTTTCAAACTCCTACTAGGAGCTGCCTGGATCAGAGGTGCGTGTTTAGAGACCCCTGCATCTGAGCCTTTTAGAGTGAACCTTTGAAATGAGCTTTCGGACTGACTCTAAGCCCCGAGCCTGCCAAGATTTCTATCAGAAATCCTTTTTTAAAAGCTCCCTGTAAAGAACGCTTTCAATATCTTCTGAAGAATGAGTAAAGGATGAAGCTTTGGCGTGACCAGGAAAAACTTGAAAATGTCAGCAGTTGAGCTGAAATACTGTAGTTTACTGTAGCTCCTAAAGTGAGTCCCTGGTATGTTTTCATTCATCAGACAATATTCAGCGAAGGCCACGTAAAATGTCCAAATCAAACCCATTTGAAATCAGTGGTTATTTCTGTGTTGATGGTGGGTTATTGCTGTAAATTTGGGACACTGATAAAATACAATTACTGTTTGATTTTACAATTCACAAAATGTTGTAAACGGCCACTTTGTAAGTGTTTCTCAGTGCTTTCAATGAATCAAGTGCTGCTGAGATTAAGAACTGGAAATGATAAATAATGACAAAAAATAGTGATAACTGGAAACACAAGATGGAAACCATGAAGGCAAGAAGGCAAGCAAGCTAGAAAGAAAGAAAACTAGAAACATACAAATGAATACAAGGAAGGAAGAAAGGAAGAAAGAAAAGAAAAAAAAAAAAAAAAAAAATTATTGAACAAAAAAAGAAGGACAGAAGGAAGGAAGGAGCAAACAACTGAATGAAAGACTAAAAGAAAGAAAGAAAAAGCTATTGCCATTGGCTGTGAAATGCTCAAACTGTCTTTGAAAACACGTGTCTCTGTGTGTGCGCGCGCGCGCGCGTGTGTGTGAGTGCGCAAAATACTGTCACACACCAATCTGCCAAATCTGAAAATTAGCATTCCGACAGCTAACGATCTAATTCAAATCACTTTCCACACATTGGGATATAAACATAGACTTTGTTTGAACTGACAGAGGGCTTTCATTCCTCTAATCTTGCTCAGCGTGGGACGGACGCATCAGCGTGTGGAGGACGCCGCCGACTCTTCACTTAAACCACATTTAGCCGCCGCAAAATTACAAGCTGCAATTAGTTTGATCGGATGGGAGCGAAAGTCTACAGCGCCTGCTTTTGACTTCAAAGGTCAATGTTATGATCTTTCATCATCTAAACTTTATGACTCAGAGATGGTTCACAGATACACACGCAGGTTTGGAATGGAACTGCATCCTCTGAATATTCATTTTGTCTAAGATCAGCTTCCTCCTACATTCAGATCAAAAGACACCGAAGAAATGCTTTAACGTAATCCACCATCTGTAGAACTGAACAGTGTGATTTATAATAAGTAGAGGAGGAAAAGTGTCTTACCTATAGAGGCTGTGGCAGGGACTGGCTCCTTAGAAACTGCAATTAAAAACAGAACAAAGCTGAAACCCAATTTTTGCTTTGACACAAACACCTCACAGCTATTGTTGTAGAGTGTTTGGGGAGATGCTTTTTTCCACTGTTGTTAAATGATCAAGATTATCATTGAATCACGCTTTCAGTTCACAAAACCAGTCTGAATGATTCGGTTCTTGAGTCTGGTGTAATCTATTATCAGGTGTTAAATATTAAAGGCTATTATTATTAAAGACTATTAAAGGCTTTAGGTGATTTGCTTCACTGGAAACTGAAAACGTCATAAAATTAGCCTAAAATTTTATAAATGAACCCAGAAGTGGTAGGAGATGTGCAGAACATGGTGAGGTTTCAGTTCTGCAGAGCTTTCTGTGATGGGCCTGCTGATACATTGTAGGGTTCAAACCTACAACCTTTTGGTTACCAGTCCAGGTATTTAAAGGATTAGTTCACTTCAGAATGAAAATTTCCTGATAATTTACTCACCCCCATGTCATCCAAGATGTTAATGTCTTTCTTTCTTCAGCTGAAAAGAAATTAAGGTTTTAGAGGAATTTAAGATTTTTCTCCATATAGTGGACTTAACTGTGGGAACAACAGGTTGAAGGTCAAAACTGCAGTTTCAGTGCAGCTTCAAAGGCTCTACATGATCCCAGCTGAGGAATAAGGGTCTTATCTAACGAAACGATCAGTCATTTTCTAAAAAAAATAAAAAATTATACAATCCTGGATTGCCTATTCTTCTTTAGCATTGGCATTTGTGGACTAAAAGTGTACAGAGCGCCCTCCGGCTGCAAGTATGAATTGTAAACACAGTATCCAGCGTTCATAGTGATAACAATAAATATTGAATAAATATTACTCCTCTGTATAGAAAATTGACATAAACATGAGAATCCATCAATATTTCTCCAAATGTGCATGCTTTTAAGCTAAAAGCCTATATGAAATGCCATAGAGGTAACATAACTGTTCAGACACTTTGTATCATAGAAATGCATTATATTTTAATAATAGAATACCATTATTTGAAATTGTAATAATATTTCACAGTATTGCTGTTTTTTCTGAATGTTTGATTTACATTATGATGAGCTTGAGACATGATCAACAGGGTTTTTTCACAGCTTACTTGACTGAAAGAGCTCATTATTATGCAGGTCATTAGAGCTCTTCATCTGATTCTTTTGTCTTCTCAGGTGAGAATCATCCATTATTCATGATTATTCACGCCTCCACGCATACTGTGTTTCTTGACCAAAGATGTTTTAGAAAATGTAAATCTCTCTATTGTTTTATATGAAGGAGTAGGAATGATAATTTTTGCATAATTTTGAAGCAAAAACTCTAGTCTACAACCTCCAATACCCAGAAGTCTTGTGAACACAGATTTAATATATATTTTTTGGCTTTATTTCAGTGACTTAAGTTTTTTGTTTTTTCAATAACCACGCATAAACGTTATTCCTTCAAAAATACAAACATGTACATGCATGTTCCTCACATATTATTGTAGCCTAGTTTGTGCTGAATACAGTGTAATGACACTTTTGTCATTAATATGTTTATGAACAACTGAAAAAAGCACAAATGTCAGGGCATGTCAAAACTTCTCCAGGCCCCAAATCAGCCTCAGACCCTGGGGGTTAACCACAAATGCTCGTCTTGCACTTCTCTGCCATGCTCCACGCATTACATAATCACGTTGGAAAGGTCACGCGTGACGTAGGCGGAAGTACAGAGCAAATGTTTACAAAGCGAATGTGTAAAGAAGTCAAATGCCCTTTACAAAAAAAGGTAAAACAACTATGTTGGACGATTGTGAAGTTGGAGGAGAAAATGAGATGGAGTTTTTCGCCCTACCGCGGTACTTCCTCTTACATCACACCTGACCTTTCCAACATTATTACGTAATGTGTGGCGCATCGCAGAGCTAGTGTAAGACAGGCATTTGTGATTAAAAAGTATACAAATTTTTATTTAGAAAATGTTTCGCTAGATAAGACCCTTATTTCTCAGCTGGGATCGTGTAGAGCCCTTTGAAGCTGCACTGAAACGGACATTTAGCCCGTTGGTTGTCGCTGAAGTCCACTATATGGAGAAAAATCCTGGAATAATTTCCTCAAAAACCTTCATTTCTTTTCAACTGAAGAAAGAAAGACATAAACATCTTGAATGACATGGGGGTGAGTAAATTTATGAGAAAATTTGAATTCTGAAATGAACTAATCATTTAACCACATGGACCTAGTCAACACAGAACGCTACATACCTGAGTAGTAAGAGTTGAGGAGGGTTTTGCTCTGAAGGGCTTTACCCTGGATGGAGAAGGAGCATGGAGAAGAGGAGGCTGGGAAAGAGAGAGGAGAACACTTAGACAATGACTTTACATACACAGCAGAATACACAGTGTTTTAAAACACATGTTTCGATTAATAGCAGGGCCGCATTGTGACAGTATCAGTGACTTCAGAGTACTAGATTTTTAGGTCACTTTCTGCAAAGGAGACAGATATCTCACTAATAGACTGCATCATGCTATAGTCAGCAGGACCTTTAAATGTCAGACTATTTTGAACATATCCTAGATCAGTATGTAGTTTTCTGAATGATGTCTGATTTTTGAAGACTCGCATACAGAGGACTTGATGAAAGTCACAAAAACACACTCTGAGCATCACACACTCCAGTAAACTTCCTTTACTCTTTTCGGCTGATGGAGTCCATCCTTTTCGCTTTCCATTTTACTTTCCATTTTAATCGCCTATCACTCCAGATCTCCATTTACACAAATCCCCACGTCTCACATGTGTCGGCGCATACGCATTCACTCACATAAGGATCTCTACAGAAAATGCTTTCACAGCAAAAGCTCATGGGCCAGTGAGGTGAGATCGAGAGCGCCTGAATGAGAGAAGCGTGGAAGGTTAGAAGCAGGTGTCTCTGTGTTCATTTAAATGGTAATACAGCTAAAATGCTGAGTGTGTAGGCTGGGATCGCTATGATCTCTATCTCACACATCTTACGGCGAATCATCTTCAAAAAGCCCTGATATAAAAATATATATATATAATGTGTGATTGTAACTGTGGAGCCGGTGAGAGGAAGGTCTGGATATAAACGAGAAAAATGTCAGTTACAATATGAGATATAAAAGCCCACAAGAATTTGGTGCCCAGATTGGAAGACCCGTCATTCACAAAGTTCTATTCTCTACATCAAAGATTTTCCTCCCGAAATCAACGCAAAAAATGTGAAAAAAGCAGTCGATTCCACCTGGGCCTTGTCATGCACATAGAAACAAATATAAAACTCAACAAAAACACAGTAAAGCCAGCTGTGGACTAGTGGTTAGTACACATGGTCTGACATGTTGAGCAACCTATAACGTAAAAAAAAAGAAAAGAAAAAAAAAAGGAAACATTTGTACTAAAAGAGGTACTTTGATTAGTCTATATTTAATAACTTTTAGGATGTGCACTGCAAAAAACAAAAACAAAAAAACAAATCTAATAAAATTAAGCAAATAAATTAATAAATAATAATAATAATAATGTTTTCTTTTCCAGTAAAAATATTTAAACAGGAAATCTTAATTTATGATATATCCACTGAAAACAAGTTATAAGAGTAATTCAGGGGATCTGTGACCAAAACGTGTGTTTTAAATGCATGCTTGAAAGTTAAAAAATTCAATTTATTGTTTTAATTAAACCTTTTAAGTTTCAAACATTATTTTGTTGACTTCTGTTGACATAATAATGTTGATCCTTACATCAAATTAATATTGTCTGTTATTTAAACTCGAATTTCTGTGATAATTGGCTTTTCTTTTTCTTTTTTTAAATTAAGTTGTAGTAACATAATGAAATTGTCTTGATAACTTCGGAAATTAGGCAGTGGATTTCTAGTTCTAGTAGGACTGGATAAGTAGAATAAATGTTAAGTGTTAATTTATTTGTTTTTAGTGAAGGGAAAGACCTGTTTAATGCTGTTATGTTTGACATTTAAAAGAGTTTCTGTAATGCTGAAGTTTTTGTGGTTACCATTGTGCTGAAGAGTAGATACATGAAGGATTGACTCTATAAGCAATGACTGCTCTAATGCCAGTGACAAGTAATTTCTTACCTGTTCCGTAAATATACATGTTAAATAAGTTAGCATGTGCTAGCAGTTGATTTGTACTGGAATAGATAAGATTAACTGGTTCCAGTGCTACAACACAGGTAGTTGGAGCAACGATTTTTTGTTATTGTTTTTTGAGTAATCAACCTAATTTGTAGCAGAAACTTTGTGTTTATGCTACAAATTATTAAGTTCCTCTAATTCAATGTAGCTTGTTGGTTGAATATAACTTCACTCAAAGTTGTCATAACTCAAAAAAAAAACTGCTGCATCAATTTTTTTTTTTGTAGAGCCAACACATTATTTTGTAGTGTATGAATGAGTACATTTATCTTATTGTAAGAATATATTTGTCTGAAAAACAGGACAAAATATTGATTAAGAAAATGATTTTTACATATAAATATATTTAGTCAGAAAAAAAAAATCAATTGCAATTAGCAGTTCCAAAACTGAAATTACCTGCTGCAGCTTCAGCTACAGTTATAAGTTAAAGTGTATGATCTCTGGTAGTGTATCACTAGGCATTTGGCACTAATCTTTCTTTAAAAGAACTGCTTACAAACAGTGATGAGCTGGGCTGACTTCTAGATTGTTTTTGCTCCAACGCCACAGCTGAGATTCATGTCTGTAATAAAGAGCCCGCACTTGTGCAATAATAGTGACTCTCAGACCATTAGATAAACAACAGATAAAATAACAGTCTCCAATTACTCCGTGCCTGTAATGATCCGAAATAAACATACCAACAAAATGCATTTGCACATCAACTGACCAATGACATTCAAAAGAACTGAGAAACACTAAACATGCAGAACACATTGCCAATCAGTGTTGATTTTAAAGGAAATAAATGTGATCATTATGCATAATGACATTCTCTCTCTCTCTCTCTATGCATCTTGCTCTTACTCTCCGTTGCCTCCTCTTCTTCCTGCTCCATTCAAATTATTCTGTACACAAAGGCCACAGTGACATTTTGTGCAGAAAGCGACTCAGAAAGACCCATCCTAATTACAGCCCCTTCACAGCATGCCACAGCCCACTTAAAACTGAGAATGAAAGCAAGAGAAAGAAAGAACGCCTAGTCCAAATGCCACTTGCTATTCTTCTCCAGCGCCTCTTAAAGCAGCACGTCAATAGCGAAGTCTCTTGATATGTAGAGCGCTTCGGTCCATGCTGTTTAGCGACAAAATAGCTCTCTGTGGTTAGCCATGCTCAGATCTGACTGGCAGGTGTGAGACGGTGACGTCCCATCATTTGGTTTCCTGATGGACGCTTAGCACAGACAATCAAGGAGAATGGCGAGTTGAGTTAAAATGACAGATTGTTGACCCCTTCTGACACCTTTTAGAGCTTCCAGAGCTCATCACCATGATGGTGGGACGTGCAGGAGGTTTGTGTGATTGCAGTAATGAGTCCTGAGATTGGCGCACACACACACACACACACACACACACACAGAGGTGTAACACAAGATCGTGGTATTTGAGGAACGTGGCTATTTTATGACCTTTGGACTTTGACTTTTGAGATTAGTGGAAAAGAGCAAGAAGTTCTCTAAAGAGAAACAGTGTAAAATGTCGGACTGAACATGAAACTATTGCTGTATATTTCAACATACCTTCTGATGATCATTTGTGTTTATTTTCTACTATAACCAAGATGAAGAGGAAAAATGACATTTCAAATGACATTCATTCATTCATTTGTTTCTTCATTTGTTAATGCCAACTTTCCTCTCTATGTTGTTATCAGAGCACAGGTACATTTGAAATAAACAGGTTACATGAACAAACAGGGCAGCACAATAATGTCACAGCACAATATTTGCTGAACTCACAGAATCCGTTGAGGTCCTGGTTGCTGGTGGAGAACGGATCGTCCTTGTGTAACGTGCTGACTTTTCCTGTGCTTTTATCCGCTGTGCCTACGGGTCCCATCTCTCTCTGCGTACTGCTGCTGGCTGTCTCCTTCTGTTTTTTAGCTAGTTTCCTTCAAATTCATCCACAACAGGACAAGTTTATACACATGATCAAAAGGAGAACTTCAGTGTGTCGTTGCAATGCTTTTGGCTAAAGCAAACTGTTTCACTGTTTTCCAAGCATGCTTACTGTAAATGTGTGAAAGTAGTGACTTTTTTTTTTTTTTTTTGGACAAATGTAGGTTATTAAAATCAGTTATGAACTTAGTTAATGCCAGACGTGTCAGTTTTAGGTTAGACATATATGCACAGCAACATAAGAGTGCTAAACCAAAGCACTGCCAAAACACTGCTGAAATATTGACATACAAGATATACAAGACAAACACACACTGACAAGCACTGGGCACATAGACGAAAAGAAGTGAGAATGGCTTATGCCTATTCAAATGGCATTGACTGCAAGATTTCTGTAATATAATATAAAAAAAATTCTGCAGTGATATTTGCCAGTAAGAGATAGAGAGAGGGAAAAAAACAAATCAAACCTCAATTCAAAAGAGAGAAAACTCAAAACCTTGCCATGCAGAACAAAGCCAATTGGACACTACAGGTCTATTGATCAGGAAAAACTTGTACATAAACACAATACATTAATATACTTTACAACAGTTGCAAGATGCTTTCTCTTAAAGGGTCATTATAGAACTGTTGCAATACATACAGGTGCTGGTCATATAATTAGAATATCATCAAAAAGTTGATTTATTTCACTAATTCCATTCAAAAAGTGAAACTTGTATATTATATTCATTCATTACACACAGACTGATATATTTCAAATGTTTATTTCTTTTAATTTTGATGATTATAACTGACAACTAAGGAAAATCCCAAATTCAGTATCTCAGAAAATTAGAAAATTACTTAAAGGATTAGTCCACTTTTAAATACACTTTTCCTGATAAATTTACTCACCCCCATGTCATCCAAGATGTTCATGTCTTTCTTTTGTCAGTCGAAAAAACGACTTTACGGAAGTTACGGAAAAAAACGAAACTGGCGCCGCGTTCGTTCCGTAAGTAGAATAGGGAAGGCGTAGAACATTCAGCGTAAGCGTTATGAAGAATGCGGAAGTGGAAAGTACGTTCAAGGCGATATTTTGTTTATAAAGCATAAACGGTTGTATTTTTTTCGAAAATGACCGATCGATTTACTAGATAAGACCCTTATTACTCATCTGGTATCGTTTAAAGCCCTTGAAGCTGCACTGAAACTATAATTTTGACCTTCAATCTGTTGGTAGCCATTGAAATCCACTGTAAGGAGAAAAATCCTGGAATGTTTTCCTCAAAAACCTTCATTTCTTTTCGACTGATGAAAGAAAGACATGAACATCTTGGATGACATGGGGGCGAGTAAATTTATCAGGAAAAGTGTATTTAAAAGTGGACTAATCCTTTAAGACCAATACAAAGAAAGGATTTTTAGAAATCTTGGCAAACTGAAAAGTATGAACATGAAAAGTATGAGCATGTACAGCACTCAATACTTAGTTGGGGCTCCTTTTGCCTGAATTACTGCAGCAATGCGGCATGGCATGGAGTCGATCAGTCTGTGGAACTGCTCAGGTGTTATGAGAGCCCAGGTTGCTCTGATAGTGGCCTTCAGCTCTTCTGCATTGTTGGGTCTGGCATATCGCATCTTCCTCTTCACAATACCCCATAGATTTTCTATGGGGTTAAGGTCAGGCAAGTTTGCTGGCCAATTAAGAACAGGGATACCATGGTACTGGTAGCTTTGGCACTGTGTGCAGGTACCAAGTCCTGTTGGAAAATGAAATCTGCATCTCAATAAAGTTGGTCAGCAGCATGACGTGCCCTAAAACTTCCTAGTATACGGCTGCGTTGACCATGGACCTCAGAAAACACAGTTGACCAACACCAGCAGATGACATGGCAGCCCAAACCATCACTGACTGTGGAAACTTTACACTGGACCTCAAGCAACATGGATTGTGTGCCTCTCCTCTCTTCCTCCAGACTCTGGGACCCTGATTTCCAAAGGAAATGCAAAATTTACTTCCATCAGAGAACATAACTTTGGACCACTCAGCAGCAGTCCAGTCATTTTTGTCTTTAGACGCTTCTGACGCTGTTTGTTGTTCAAGAGTGGCTTGACACAAGGAATGCGACAGCTGAAACCCATGTCTTGCATACGTCTGTGCGTAGTGGTTCTTGAAGCACTGACTCCAGCTGCAGTCCACTCTTTGTGAATCTCCCCCACATTTTTGAATGGGTTTTGTTTCACAATCCTCTCCAGGGTGTGGTTATCCCGATTTCTTGTACACTTTTTTCTACCACATCTTTTCCTTCCCTTCGCCTCTCTATTAATGTGCTTGGACACAGAGCTCTGTGAACAGCCAGCCCTTTTTGCAATGACCTTTTGTGTCTTGCCCTCCTTGTGCAAGGTGTCAATGGTTGTCTTTTGGTCAACTGTCAAGTCAGCAGTCTTCCCCATGATTGTGTAGCCTACAGAACTAGACTGAGAGACCATTTAAAGGCCTTTGCAGGTGTTTTTAGTTAATTAGCTGATTAGAGTGTGGCACCAGGTGTCTTCAATATTGAACCTTTTCACAATATTCTAATTTTCTGAGATTCTGAATTTGAGATTGTCCTTAGTTGTCAGTTATAATCATCAAAATTAAAAGAAATAAACATTTGAAATATATCAGTCTGTGTGTAATGAATGAATATAATATACAGGTTTCACTTTTTGAATGGAATTAGTGAAATAAATCAACTTTTTGATGATATTCTAATTATATGACCAGCACCTGTGTGTATATATATATATATATATATATATATATATATATATATATATATATATATGGCCACTGACACACTGGATAATAGATGCAATATTTAATTACCTACAGATTGTACTGCTCCTTGGAAGCATTGTATCCTGATTAAAACTGTGGCATGTTGGAACTGACCTAGCTGTTAATACTCCCATTAAGAGACACATTAAGCTCTATTGTTCAAATCTGGTTTGCGACATCTTATCTGATCTTATCCCACCTCTTCACCTGCAATTCCTTGCTTTATTATCTATATAAAAATATAACTAAAATAAAATAATATAACTAAAATAAAATAGAAATAATCTATAGCAGTTTTTATAGAGGCAGCAGACTTCTGCTAGTCTTTGATTTTTGATTTGTCTGGCAGTTCATAAGCTAGAGTCTCCCCACACGTTAGTACACAAAACTTCAAGGAAGATATTAGTGTCAGCGATGGATTGGAGTCATCCAATAAAATGACTCTTTGATTCTCTAGGTCCCACAGAACACCATTTGACCTCAATATGTGCTCCCTTCTCTTACGGGGCCGCGCTGATAATAACTCTTTGTTTTGTTATTTTCTCTGCTGGGAATTTAAAAAAAAATCAAATAAAGTTTCAGCTTCCAGAGAAACCAGGCCAACCTTTTAAATTGGGGCCATTTTACCTAGGCTGGAAAATAAATTCAGTAACATTGGTTTTTAGTGACTGAGGATCAAAAGAGGACAAAAACTGTTCAGAAGCAGGTCTCAGCATCAAGAAGCAATAAGAGAAGGGTCACGACTTTCCAATTAAGCAGCCAAGCATCAATGTGATGGCTATAATGCTGAGATTTCACTGTATAAACTGCAACACGCAAACTCTACACCAGTGTGCTCCCTACCTAGACAGCACTTTCACATAAAAGCATCAACAAGCCATCAGCTCGTCGCACAACGTGTGCTGAAGGTCACAGCCATAAAAAAATTAAACTCACTGAATACTGCAGTAATGGGTCTCATTTCAAGTGCCACAGAATCTGGACATATTGTAAGTGGCATAAACTATAGATAATCCTTATTTAATGAATGTCAGAGCAGCACTTCATTAAAAGTGAAGGCTATACTATAGTTAGGGCACCATACACACTTAGGTCTTTATAGCACCAACTTTGTTAATGGCATATTGTAAAGAGAGAGAGAGAGAGAGGTGGGGAATAAGAGAGGCAGAGCTGTAAAACAGAGATATGGTATATGAAAAATTTGTATCACAATTTTAGTGACCAAAATAATCACGGTTATAAGTTTATATCGAAAACCAACAAACAACAAATAAAATTAGGAGCACTATGCAATTTTTGGTTTTCATAAACATTCAAATAATAACATTAACAATGACTGACGCACTTTAAATGAACAAAAAATATTGGTTGGGTGGCTGATGACATAAAATATTATACTAACATGAACATACTACATGTTTAAATAAAGTTTTATGAAATTATAAACCTCACATTTCAGCCTTTAAACCATTTTTAAGAAAAGGTATGAATCAAAATGATTAATGATTATTTGTATTTTGCTCCATGAATAATTCTAGATAGCTTATTATTCGAAGTGTTTTGATTTTTAGAATGCACACTGGTTGAAATTTACAACAGTGCATAAAAAATTCAGTACGATTTTTGCACTGGCCTGAAAAAAAATGGCAGACAGACTGAATGAAAATATAAATCCACTCTTTGACAGCAGGTGACGCTTATGGAACAGTGGAAATAGAGCCGTTTTCCTGTACACAAAGTAGGGCTGTAATCAAATACGGATTTAATGATAATTAAAGTATGAAACTGTAATACTAACCGTTGAGAACTTTGGTAACACTTTTTTTAAGGTAACGTAGTTACACATTACTACATGTACTTACTATAGTAATAAGTAGTACATTGCATAGTAAATTATGCATAATTATAAGTAACTAACCCTCTATATTAAGTACATGTAGTTAATTAATATTACTCAGTACTTATTTGAGTAATTACAATGTAACTACGTCACCTTAAAATAAAGTGTAACCAGAATTTTATCATGGTTTATCTTCAAACCGGTAACCGTTTCATCTCTACTTTTTTCAGGGTAAATTTTTTCTCATCATTCATGCTTGAAATTCACCAAATGTTCATTGATCAAGAATGCACACTTGGTTGAGCTAAAACTAGAATGGTGGAAAACATATGCATTTGTGACATGAGAACATGCAAAAACAAGCTAGCCAGGAAGTGCATGTCAAAGCAGTATTAGTAAGCATGCAGAACATGTCAAAATAACCTTTACACTATCCCCTATTTTTCAGGTGCATGCACGCACAAGGTTGCAGTAGGTTAACTTGTAGGGCAAGGCATTAGCAAGGACAAGGTCATGGGTTTGGTTCCCAGGGAACACAGTGTTAAAATTATATTGGCTTTGTTGAATGTCACTTTGCATGAAAGCAAATGTGTAAATGCATGCACACACAAACTGAAACATGCTGATAAATCAGGAATTAACATTAACAGCATGATGTATTATTAGTGCTATGCTGTACCAGCCTAAAATCATAGTACATTGAAAATAGTAAGCTATAAAGTATAAAAGCGGACAATGGTATCAGTTTTATAACAGTACATGCTTACAGTAATACGTAATATCTTAGTACATACTTAAAAGTATGTACTTTTATATGCAAAAGTATGAGATTACATATTGTAAGTTTTTATCAAAGCTTTTACAATGTGCGAGATCTTTGCTAATGGTTAACTCGGTTTGTGAATGGGCAAGGGCGAAAGTGGATCGCTGATTGCAATACTAAATCCGAATGTGATGACCTCAACGTGCAAGCTGAAAACATCACTTAATTATGCCCATAACATAACCCCATCGAAACCGAGAAGGACTCGCTCTCCAGATTTGGGGAATATATTGGCGTCACGGCTAGCTTTAGCCTGTAGCTGTCTGTCTATGCCCTTCAGATGATATCCTTTTGAAAGAGCTCCTCCTGGCTGTGTTCCCACTTTCATCTATATTTCAGGAGCGGAGAGAGAGCAGTGAGAATGCACATAGTAGTCCTGTGACTGTGAATCTGAGCTTTTAAATCCTTTAACGCGTGAGGTAAACATCCTGCAGCTAGGCTCTGTTGCACACAGTGCAAATTAAACAATCCCGCACAGTAAAATGCTGAGGCAGGCATAACAGTCGAGGTAATAGTAAATAGTTTAAGTGTAACGGAAAAGTAATAAAAAGTAGAGGTGGAGTCTGCAGACCAAAGGGAATAAGATAACAGTGGAGCCACATCAATTTATGTGCACATGAGGGCAATTTATAACTGTAGGCCTGCTAATATTTCAATGCGAACTGGAAAACTGTAGGTATATAGCACATAAAATTACTTTGTTTGTCGGAACATGGAAGAATAGCGAAGTTAAAACATTGCACAAGCAAAGTGTGATAAGGTATAAAACTGACTCAACAGTTTACTCCACAATAAAGTTTTCTTCATTTCCAAAAGCTTTGTTCGCCATGGCAAAGTCAAGAGACTTTTGGTCCTAAGATTAATTGTCACTTAACTCTAACTTGATTTTCATTTAATTCTTTTATTCTCTCACCTTTTTCTTTTAATGAACTAAGAAAGTTTTAAAATACTTCTCAGAAAGTGGTAAAGGAACTTATTAGGAAAGCATAAATTTAAGACAGGGATTGCTGAATAGATGTTCTGTATTTAATGCTACTTACAGGTAATAAGAGTAGGAATACGCATTTCTTCTGGAGCAGCAAGATGAGCACAAAACAAAATAAAATAAAATAAAATAAAAATAATGAATATGTAAAATAAGTCAAATAAAATATAAAAAATAAACAATATGAAAATGAAACAATTGTCAAATAAAACATAATAACATAAAATATGAAAGGATTAGTGAAAATATCACAAAAAATAAAATAAAATATCAATATAATATGTAAAATAAATATAAAAATTATATATATAAACAAATATAATAAAATAAAATAAAAGAAAAAGAAAATTAAAACATTATCAGTTAAAACATAATAAAATTAAAATATGAAAGTATCAGTGAAAAAAAAAAAATCACAAAATAATAAAATAAAAACAAAACAAAGAAAAAAAAAAAAAGACAAACACATTGATTAGTGACCAGTATTGTAAATAAAGAGATATTTAATGCTAAAACTAGCAAAAACTTGCTACTGTTTCATGTGCTAATGACTACGTAATGTTTAATTAAACAAAAGAGCGCCACACATCATTTCAGGTAAATTTATGTTGCTTTGCATCAGTGATAGTTAGTAATAGTAAAATGACCATTAAGCAATAAATGAAAATGTATGAAACTGCACATCTGGCTCCCCTTCAAGTGAAAAAAAAAAAATGTGTGAACAGGAACAAAGAGAAGGAAGTGTGTTTGTATACTGTATACATATAGGGTTCTAAAGGCACACCTCAACAAAAATGTGCTTTTCACTACTCCCATAGTGTATGACTGCAGAAAATATACACATTTGTATTGAATATTGATGGAGCAACAGGTTTTGTGTGAAAATAAATGGTTTGTTTTGTTTAAAAACTTGTATGAAGTGAATGAGGTGGCAAGCTGGGCCTTTTACCCCACACACAGGTAAAAGGCTCACCAGCATGGGCCAAAAAGCACAAAGTATTGATACAAATACTTTAGCTAAAGTAAGATGGTTTGAATAATATTAATATAAAAGTATTAAATATTAATAATAATAGTTAATACTTGTTCAAAACAAATTTGTACTATTTTCTGTTTATTTTTGTTCAATAAACACTGTCATTACAATATGTTGATTTTAAAAACAGATACAATTATTTTAAAAAGTAAAGCTTCTTAAAGCATTAAATGAGATCAAATAAAGTGATCAAATTATATAGCTTTACAGTAATAACAATAATTATGATATTTTATTCTCTGATATAATATGATGGTTTCATTATAAATATGGTGGTTATCTCTAAGGTGGACTCCCAACTTAATACAGTATATGATATTTATCATCTGAATCTAACCATGTCATGTCAACAAATGGAATAGTCAGCCAGCCGGTTATTATGATATTAATTATTGTGCCTTTCGCCGCAACGGCAGGTGAGCTTTTTACCCCAAATACCACACTTTTACATATTCTTCCATCATTGAAAAACTGTTGCTTTAATTACCTTGAACAAAAATAACATTAACAAAACCTTTGATTCAAAATAGTCAATTTTATTGATTCTCATTTGCTACATAAATCTACAACACTTTTAAAAACATTAAATATTAGATCAAATTAGCGCAGAATCAACTTTGCGTTGCTGTCCGTGATCACGTCAAGGATCAGACAAATTTCCACATGCACAGTCAAAAGTGGTTGTTAAAAGTGCCGAGGTGAATTTTTGTGCCATCTAGTGTTTTAAAGGTGTGCCTTTAAATGCACCTTTTACCCCAGTGTGCCTTTAGCCTCATTTTACCCTACTGGTGGGAGTGTGTTTGGACAGCTAAAGGGGTGGACAGGAATGGTGGGTGATTCACAGACATACTGTTGCTCTGTTTTCTGTTACAAGTTTAACAGAGACAGAAAGAAAAAGGAGGAGGACAAGAGACACCAAAAGCAGTTGGCGAACACATCGCGTTTTTACTACTCCAAAATGAGGCCTTGTCATCAACGTTTCTTAGTGCTGACGTCTCTGTGGACCGGTTCTTTCCAGGTAAAGACAGGAGGAGATGACATGCGGCACGCTAGGACAGCAATAGCAGCCTGATACGATAATAAAGACCAGATGGTGTGTGTTAATGGCGATTCGATTAACTGTAACATTGGTGATGACATGCAAGTGAAGTTGTCAATTAGTGACTTTGTGGCTGTCTGCTTCCTGACTGCACTCACTGCTTTTATCCTTCTCCTGAAACGAATCTTCCAGATATTTTTTATTTTTTTTTTACAAATCACAAATAACCTTCAGATTTGTCACTTCACGCAAATCTTTATGCTAAAACAAACCCATTAAATGAATCGTGTATTAGCCTCTGCGTTATTAGCATGTTTTCACGCTAACAATTGACTAACAACCTTTAAATTTAGACACTTTGCTCATTTTTTTTTTTAATAATAGGAATAAATAGTTTATTTTTTCACACTAATATTATAAAAATATCCTTCGCAATCTGACATTTACTGTTGCACAAAACAAACCTATCAAAGTAATGATGTTTCAGCCTGAGTTATCGCATTTACTGCGAACAATATGCAAATGTCTTTCAAAAGTTCCCACCATGTATAAAGCTTCATGATGATATGAACAAGCTTAAGAAATCATATACTAGCCCAAGTTATTATCCTGTATTTCACACTAACGATTTGCAAATAATCTTCAAAACCTGCCACTTAGCACAAACCTTTACAAAAATACATACATATAATCATGCATCAGCCTGTCAGAGTTACTCTTTGGCACACAGAGCTGCATTAAGTCACACACACACTAAATTCCCGCCTGTACGCTTCCTGTATCATAAAAGCAAGCTATAGCACCCAAACTGCTCGCTTTATCGCTAAAGCAGCACCAAAGTAAATATATTTAATGACCCTGTGACTTCTCTGTAGGCAATAAAAACACAGTTTGGATATGGGCCGTTATGGCAAATGTGTTTTGCGGCAGGCTGACGGTGCTAAAACAGATGCAAACGGTCGATGCGTTCGGCGGCATGCATATGCAGCGGGGGCATCCATCTTTGGCCATTTCATCTCAATGGCCCTTTAAAATGGCCTGCTGACATTGTTCTGATGATATTAATAAAAGAGAGCGAAGTGAAGAGCACCACGGCGGGCGAAGGTGGCCATAAATATTAATAGAGTAGAACTGCGAGGAGCTCGCAGCATAAGTGGCCTCTTTATTATTTTTTGGGCTCTCCCATGATTTATCATCATTTCTGGTGTGAGGAGAAAGTGTGATACACACGCCTGTATTGTGACTTCACATGGGAAAGGGAGGGAAAACAAGAAATGTTTGTTAACTTGACAAAGGTTGGTTTGTTTAATAAACTGCCAAAGATTTTGTACAACTTTATTTCAGCTAATGACTGTAAAAAAGACGCTGTGGTTTATTAGATCATAAAATTGTTCATTCGTCCATTCAGGCTTGAAAGCATACGCACAGTCGGCTGACAAGCATGAGGAAGTGAGCACACATGGATAGACGCACACACCTACTCTATTGAAAGTCTGTCTGTCTGTCTGTCTGTCTAGATAGATAGAGTACCAAAATATGACGTCCTCAAAAGTAAAAATGTATATATCAGAAGTATTATAATATTATTTTTATTTATATAATGATATCAGATGGCAATACCCTGGTACTTTGCTATACACCACAATACTGAATGATTATCATGTTCAAATGTTATGGAATTTACATGGTGTAGACCAGGGGCATTTCCTCCAAGGAGGCAAGGGAGGTAGTGTCTCCTTAAAAAAAACTGGATGAGAAAATAATTGATATTACTAAAATATCACAACACAAATATAAAAAAAATGACATAAAAAGGTGTTAATGTCATTCATTTTATAAAGTAACACTGTCCAACAGCAACACCCGCAGGTGAAGTTAGCAGCGGGAGGCATGCCTCCTCTCCCCTCATTGACTTATAACAGCCCCCCCAAAGAGTGCGGTGGGTTAAGTGAGGGGGTAATTGAGAATGAATGGGGGAAAGTCATGTCAGAGGAGGCAATACCTCCATTGCGCTATGATTGGATATGATTGGTTCATGCGATAAATCCTGCCTCTTGTTTTTGTGCGCGTTCTGCGTTCGCGAAACGGCCTGAATGAAGACTGGCGCCATTGTACTGTGGATGCTGCACACTGGTGGTGGATGAGGAGAGACCCCTGATATGATTGTAAAGTGCTTTGGGTGTACAGTAGTATATATGAAAGCGCTATATAAAAACGCACCATTCATTCATTCATCCATTCATCCATTCATTCATTCATTCATTCATTCATTCATTCATTCCTCATTTTAAAACACCACCGCACACCACTGGTGTAGACCATGTGCTATACTACCATACACCAACTACCATATATATATACCATATATATACCATATAGTATATATATCTATATATATACTATATATATATATATATATAGTCCTGATCCGATACTTGTATTTTCCTAGTGCTTGGTGCACACTTTAAGCACATTAAATTTAAAATTGGATTTAATATAGGCTGTACAGGGCTGTGCAGAGAGTTTGTCAGGGGCTCAAATGTAAAAAAGAGGCATCTATCACTACAAAGTAATTCCAATATAACAATTAGGCTACTATAGTAATTATATATGGTAGACATTGTAAACAGACTGTGCGGTCACAATTATGAATATGGCACTACTGATATAAACCTTCTTGTATTTTATATGTACAATAAGCAGAATAACTGCAAAAAAAAAAAAAAAAAAGTGGAGATAAGGATTAGAAAGCATGAAGCTCACGGTGTCAGAATGGCAGTCTGTCAGTCAATCCAAAGCAAAACAGTCTGACGGTAAATGAAACTAAACATAAAAATATGGTGTTTTATGCTATCACATTGCCCTCCTGTAGCAATCATCTATTATTTATGTCAAATTGCTTTATGTCTGGGCCTGCCATTGATCGAAACCACAGATGTGCAAGAGCGTGTGTTGAGTGCAGGGCCTCACCGAAATCTGTGTGTGTGTGTGTGTGTGTGTGTGTGTGTGTGTGTGTGTGTGTGTGTGGGTGGGTGGGTGGGTGTTTAATGGTCTGGAACTGAGTGGTGTCCGAACGAACTCTGTCCAAGATCGACTCCCTCATCGCTCCATCATAATGCTGACCAAGGTAGAAATAGACCAACACCTTGTGAAATAGCTGTGCTGCCTATGCATATGATTACACACTGAATCATCACATCCATCTTTTTTTCAGCAGGGCCAATCATAAGCCACTATATTTCACATATAATATATCTGCACCTCAAGAGAACTCTTAGCAATGAAGCACCGATCTGGAATCAGATAATGCCTCTTATGCACTTCTCGCTTCATGCTAAAAAGCAAAACGGATCCAAAACCAGGAAATCTGATTGAAGGTATATTTAAAGGGGTCATGTCATAAAAAGTCCAATCTTCCTCAATATTTCGGAATAATAGGGTTCTGCACAAATGAAGGATCCAAACGTTAGGAAAGTTTATTTTTAACAAGGTGTTTAAGCGTTCAGGCGGAACAAGAGCAGATCATTTCAGCGTGGATTGTTCTATGAATCTGTCACAAAGAGCCTGCAAAGACGATGATACTGAAAGATGGGGCAGAGCCAATTATTCTACCTGACAGTAAGCACTGATAATTATTTCACCTGCGAAGTGGTTAGCCAATAAAAACAGAGAATACGTCACTGTCTTTGCAGATTCTTTGTACTGTAGAAATAAATAATTGTGGAAAAAAACTTTTACTTTAACTTGCAAGAAAACATGACTAAAGTACTGTACGGAGCCTCTGAAGTGAAATTTACAGAAAAAGCCCTGAAACTTTTGTTTGTGCAAAAGGAAGTTTTGGTAATACTTTACTTAAAGCCTTTATGTACATTATAATGCATTGTAAAGGTATTCATAATGCATTATAACTGTTGCAACCAAAGTTAAAATGCATTATAATATTTCTAGATTCCTTGTTACATCTGAAATTGGTTGTCTGTCATGTGTTGTAATCCATTATACTTTCTAAAGGCATAACATAAGTATTATAATGTATTATGACTGTGGTTTCAATTATTCATGAGACCATAAAATGCATTACAAGACATATTGCATTAGAAATACTTTTATAATGCATTATAGTGCTACCAAATTTTTGTTTGTGTATGTGCAGATTCAAACATTTTAGATATTAGATTTATACGAAGTGCACATTTTAATATTATTATTATTATTATTATTTGATTTGATTTTTTTTTTTTTTTTTTTTTTTTTTCAGGAAAATAGCATTTCAGAGCCTTGAATCAAAAGAAAGAAATTGCTAATAAAAGGGGCTGATGCATGGCAGCTTATGGAATATTGCTATAAATATTTCAGTGCTGTTATATTTAAGGATTTCAAAGAGACCTTATTTTTAATATTGATTTATGGTGCTACAACATTCTATTTAACAGGCTGAAAAGAAAACCCACAACGCATCGGTTTCCAAGAGCCACTTTAAACCCTATACGATTCCAACAAGAAAATGTACCATAAACCATAAATCGTTTACCTGGTACTGTTGCCCTCTGTAATCCAAGCCAAACGACCCTAAGCACTGCCATTATAATGTCTTCTCAGTAATGTTGCAGTTGTGTGGATTTTGTAAGATTACAGAAAAGACCTGGCAACCTCGAAGCTTTAAGCCAAATCCTCTATACAGTTGGCTGTGTAGGTGGCTTGGCGTGGGAGTAATCATCCTTTGCCTTCATGAACATAACATATTAGCTTAACGGCGTAGTGCGGCACACGAGGCAGGGTTGTGACAGTATTAAAGAGGAATAATTACCAGCTAGCCCGGATTGTTGTATAAAGTGTGGTTTGAAGCCACTCTCTGAGCGAACAAGAGCAAATGAAGTGCCCTTTTCACTGTAATTGTTGCACCATGGGACATATGCTAATGCTATTTATGAGAAGGTGATCTAACAGGCAACAGGATTCGCTAGAGAAATTAAACTTATTTTAATATGGTAATGTAGTGACATTTGAACTGCCCTTAAATTTCCCAGCACAAATCACTGCAGATTTCTCTAACATTTAACAGCGACAATGCACAACAACAAGCAATTAAAATAAGAGTGAGAATGCAGAAAAAAGCACATTAAACACAGGCCACACTGATAGCAAGCAAAAGCGTAATACTTTCACAATTAACACCAACAACCACCATTGCTCTGCTCCGAAACCTAGTGCCTACTGCCTACGGAGTCATCATTTTAAGGATGCTCAACAGATGCTGCCTCATAAGACTCCTTATTTTTAACGAGTCGTTGATGTGTCCTTCACCTCAAGTATACATTCAATGCAATCCCAAAATGCATCATGAGCTCATTTAAAAAATAAAATGGCAACGAAATTGACAATGTTTTCAGTATTGAATAAAGTATATTAGCTATTGTAGGTTATTTAGATTATCGCATGGTAAATTCTTTTGAAATAAACATTCTGTACGACGCATGGAGTTATTGCGTGCGTACAACGTTCCAAATCAATCATCTGTTTTGGACGGCAGGTGGCTAAGTAGGCAGCAGGCAGTGAGGCAGCTCACTAGGTTTGGGAACAGAGCTTATATTTAATCACTAATACAAACAAATCAAGATGATAGTTTCCGTGCATGTGCCAAAATGTGAATGGCAAAAACAAGCTAAAAAAATTATTTAAAATAAATGAAGATACGTGTATAACATGACACAAATGGGATCAAATAAAACAGAATGGTGTGCAAATGGGCTCAGGATGCGTACTGTGGCTAGAATTAAACATACAATACCCCACACTTAGAGTTCTCCAGGTGTGGATTTCTCTAGCAGACGTAGCCCAGAGGAGAAGAAATAAAAGACAGGGTATGAGTCTAGAGGTTAAGTAACATACGCTCTCACACACACACACACACACACACACACACTAACATCACCTCTTCATACTTCACAGCATATAATACAGCATCTGAGGGTTTTTCTGTGTGGTAGGCCAAACAGTGAGTGTATATATTGCGCTGCATGCAACTCAGTGAGTTTTGACTAGCTGAAATGGAGAAGCTTGAGTGAGCAGTGAGAGCTGAGATGGAAATGTTACGTTGTCCCATGCCTCTCATATAAACGTTTCAGCTTAGCACTTGTTATACATCAATCTACATTATAAACTTATAAAAAAAAAAAAAAAAATGCACCATAGCCAGTACACCTTAAAAATGCAAAATGACCAGTATACATCTGACGTGAGGTTAGTTTTGAAGTGTCAAGAACATGTCACGGTCACATTTCACCCTAAAATCAAAGGAAAAGGAAAAATAAAGACCTTTCAAGACAATTAAAGGATTAGTTCACTTCAGAATTAAAATTTCCTGATAATTTACTCACCCCCATGTCATCCAAGATGTTAATGTCTTTCTTTCTTCAGTTGAAAAGAAATTAAGGTTTTTGAGGAAAACATTCCGTCACGCATGACCTTTCCAACGTGATTACATAACACGTGGCGCATTGCAGAGATGAGCATTTGTGGTTAAAAAGTATATACATTTTTTTTTTTGTTTGTTTTAGAAAATGACCAATCGTTTTGCTAGTTAAGACCCTTATTCCTTGTCTGGGATCTTGTAGAGCTCTTTGAAGCTGCATTGAAACTGCAATTTGGACTTTCAACCCGTTGAACCCTGTTGAAGTCCACTATATGGAGAAAAATCCTGAAATGTTTTCCTCAAAAACCTTAATTTCTTTTCGACTGAAGAAAGAAAGACATAAATGACATGGGGGTGAGTAAATTATCAGGAAATTTATATTATGAAGTGAGCTATTCCTTTTTTTTTTAATTAGGATGAAATCCCCATTACTGCAGCACAAAAAACATCTAATTCTCATTAAGGTAATGTGGAGAAAAATATTAACATATAAATATTTAAAATATACTGTATATATAAATGATAAATATTAATGTATGCATGATAATGGTAAAGTGCTAATGTATTCTGGAGTATTTAAAAATTAATAAACAATCTAATAACAATCACCATAGTAATGAGAATTTCTCAATTCTAACATTAAAATATTACGGTAATGAGAAAATGTTTTTAATCATCATGAAAATTGTCACAATGCAAAAAAAAGCCCATAATAGGCTTTATTTTATTAAAAAAAACTTTGATTTGGGTTGAAATGTGACCTAGACCTGTTCTTGACAGCTATACAAGGAAAAATATGGCCTATTGCATATTACAGGTGGCATACGGAAATGTGAAACAGCACATTAGACTTCATGGAGTACCTTCACCAGTGCATGTATGTTTAGGTATCCAAACTGAACGGCACCAGAGCCAAATCTCCTGTGACTCAATGCAAGACGGCAGCTACAATTCCAACTTTTAAAAGATATGCCAGCCATCCATTATTAATTACAATCTATCTTAGCTTAGTCAAAGACGCCTGAGGGGACATTTTATTACCAAGAAGTAAAACATCAATTTGCCATTAGACTCAGCTTGTCCACTCCATTCATCCTTGTATTATAAGTTTAAAAATGAAGTCCATCTCTCCTGCCTTAAAAAAAACATGCTTTACACAAGCTCTGAGAGATAAAAAAGCATAGCTTATGAGCTCGCAAGCATTTTTGACGCCACAGAAATAATTCATGGTGACTGAAAGACATGTAAAATGCTGCAATGCATGAGACATCATCGCCTGACTTAAGTGCTGGTGTCAGTGGCTAAAATATGAATGATCAAAAGAAGTTGAGGGATAAGCAATTTTGTCTTTTCTCCTGAAAACAAAATGCGTTAGAGAGCAGACATCTACAATCATTGCAAATTGAATTCTTCAGTTCTCTGATGCTAAAAACGTACAATTCTAGTGCCCTGGAATTGGTTCCATATTCCTAGATGCTTCCCTAAACAGCAGAAAATTTACTCAAAATTCACCTCGACATATCTGAAAACAAAAAATGTGAGTTATCTATTGACATGGCTAATCTTTTAAACAGCGAACTGAACATAGATGACATTGTTGCATGATAATCAGAAAATAAAGTTACAACTGGATTTCTGAATTTGTACTGAGGTGGAAAACAAGATGCAGAATTGCAACACTGCCTGATATACTAGTCTTTCACTAGTACAGAAAGGTACTTAAAATGGTAATTAAAAACTACTTTTAAAAGGTACTAAAAATATCTAATCCAATGGGTCCTATTTGAATGATCTAAGCATATGGTCTAAAGGTGCTTTTGCTTGTTTAATGACAGACAAAATGGTTGGCGAGTCAGGCACATGGTCCAAAAGGGTTACACCTATTCTCTTAATGAGTTATGGGTGTGTTTATGGCATAACATGCAACAAACCAATCAGAGTTTCATCTCCCATTCCCTTTAAAAGCCAGGTGCACTTGCACCATGGCGGATTGCTATTTACATGGAGGAATACAGACATCCTCAACCTGATGAGTCAGTTTAAATACATGTGTGTATTGCCATGATTGGTCAAATAATTAGCCAATTTCCTTCGTCATTACTGCAAAAAGGTAATTCTGATACATGCAATTACTATCCATTATGACAGGACACAATAATAATCTTTTTATTTTTAATATTTGTCATGTTTGTGTGCTGCTGCACGTCCCTGTGTGTGTAACAAGCAGAGTGTACACGTGTTGTGCACCCGTCTATGGGTGCGTATTACTAATGCGCCCTTTAAATAACAAAAATAAAAAAATACTGCAACGTCATTATCAGTTGCCTCAAAATAGCAACACGCCAACAATGCGCCTGAACACACCTCGTTTTCAGACCAGCACACCCATGGGCGAACAGATTTGCTATTTAAACAATGTGGCGCTGGATGTGAAAACGATAACTGTGTCGGGCTGAAACTAGCAAAAAACACTTGTGACGCGCCTGGCGTCGCATTGCGCCGGGCGTATGATAGGGCCCAATATGTGCGTGTGCTATATTTTTTTCGTGTTTGCTAACTCAGCAAACTCTAACTGACTGCCTTAAAAGGTAGCTGCCTACATAGATAGCATAAAGGGAAGCAGCTTGCTAGGGTTCAGAGCACAATCCTACAATACACTTGTGTCTAAATGTATGCATGATAGCTGTAAAGTTTTCAAACCAACCACAGTCTGAGCTATTTATGTGAATCCAGACTTGGAGAACTAATGTATTTGCATATAACTTCTGCCACTGTGACTCCCACGCATCAGAAACCTGACAAAAAAGCACAAGCTATTATTGCAATATTCAAGCGTCAAGTTTCTGCCTCTTATGAATAGAAGTGCCCTTCCTTCATCGACTGTGAAAGATGAACACCTACTAAGGCCATTCACGGCTAACCTTTTGATTCCCGCTCTTTTAATAGCGAGATCTATCATTAAGTTTCAATTCGCACTGCTCCAGACAGTGATGCATTAACAATGGTGCTGTCAAGCACTCCTTTACAATTCATGGTAATTAGAGCTTAATGATTTAGCTGGTGGTTTTAAACACTATTGTATTTCCGACTGTGGCTCGTATTGGCACTCTATAAGGTCCCGTCATCACCTTGCCCTTGTGAACAATCAAACAGGTTAAAAAAAAAAGAAAAGAAAAGAAAAAAGTCCTAGGTTTAGGCTAATATGCATTAAGACGTGGTCAACTTAATCAGCTATTTGAGTAAAGCAGCATGAGTGTGGACCTCAACTATGCCATGAAAAACAGGAATGGTGTGTCACAGTGGGATTCGGGTGTGATCTATAGTTAATTTACTACTGCCCTTGTAGTACTGGACAATGTACAAATTATATAATGACTTTCAAGGATGTTAACTTTTTAAAAGAATTTTCCATCGGTTCCCAGCATGCAATAGACACCATTTCACCGTCTCAATTAACTATAGACCCAGTATAGTCCGAAATGAGTAACCCACTTCTAGTCCAAATAACGTTGAATTTGGTTACATGCCTTTTTTCCAAAATAACTTGCAAGATGTATGATATTCCATCATGTAAGCAAAGTCAACAGTGACTTCGGTGATTCGGTTTCATTTCTTTGACTAGTCTATTCTTTGATGACTAGTCTATTCTTGGGCTATGGTTAAATTTTCACTGACAGTCCAGTTTTTGCCTTGTTTTAGCCTAGACGTCAGGGCTGTGTTTGGACTATTAGACGTCTTTTAAATGCAAAATTGCTTGCTGGGTTCTTAAATGTGTAATCCATGTATTTCAAATGTTAAAATATCTTCTCCAATTATAAGTAAGATAAGTATGAGTCAATTATAAATAAGATTTGAGTAAGTAAGGACTCAAGAAGGACTGTGTAACAGTATATTGAATCTGAGCATTAGGTCAAAAAGTGACAGCAGCCTAATAAACCTGCTGCAGTCTGTTAATCAAAGAACAAAAGGAAAAGAGAAAATCACTCACTGCTTTTAGACTGAATAACTTTTGTAACTTTAAATACTATGTAACGAAGTTCGTCAATACGGGAAGAAGGAGGCGGGAACCGGCGAACATTCAACAAAACTTTAATACCAAAATAAACAAAGAACAAAACGAAAGTAATGCCGGCAGACCCTCGCGGACGTCTGCCGGCCACACAAACATAATAAAACATAACGTAAAGTCCAGGCCTGGTCCTCTCTCGTCCTTCACTGTAGTCGCTCCTCCTTTTATGCTCCCGGAGCTCCTCCGTGAGGGACTCAAGGCCGGTGCGCCTCCCAGGTGAAGCTCATTAACACTCGCGCCACCGGCCTCGCGCCGTTCCCTCACGGCTCTCGCCCGCCCTGGTCGCCACATACCCCCATCGCCCCTCGCAGGCCGGGGGGTACTCCCGAGACTGCGCTCTACTCCCCCCCGGGGCCTGTCTCGGCGGCCGCAGCACCTGGGGGTAAGGACAGACGAGACGAGAGAAAGGAGACGGAAGCAAGGGGAGCGACAGGACGAGAGAGGGGAGAGAGGAAAAAAGAGAAAAAAAAAATTCTTGGTCCGGTTCCCCGACACACTGCCGTTCGGTCCTCAGCCAGCCGGGAGGCTCTTCCTCGCGGTGCCATGCGGTGGCACTGGACGCTCGGTGGACGGCCCGATCCTCGACCGCCTCCTGGCGGCCGGCGATGGCTCCTCCGGACTGAGGGCAGCCGGCAGCGAGTCCCCCGTTCCCTGCTCCTCCCCTTTATGGCGGACGGCAGCAGGCTCCGGCCCACGGCAAACGGCGGCGACTCCTCCGCTCCCTCTTGGACGGCAGCCACCCCACCTCGTCCCAGGGGCACAGCCTCGAGCTCTCCGTCCCACCTGTCACTAGGCTCCAGCACCACCGCCTCGGGCAGCCTCTCGCGGTCTACACACACTCCCGCGCTGCCCGAACTCCGCAGCACCGCGATCCCCCTCAGCAGCGAGGGCTCTTCGACAGCATGTCCCTCCTTCCTCCCGGGTTTCGGCACCAATGTAACGATGTTCGTAAATGTGGGAAGAAGGAGGCGGGAACCGGCGAACGTTCAACAAAAGTTTAATCTCCAAAATAAACAAAGAACAAAACGAAAGTAATGCCGGCAGACCCTCGCGGACGTCTGCCGGCCACACAAACATAATAAAACATAACATAAAGTCCAGGCCTGGTCCTCTCTCGTCCTTCACTGTAGTCGCTCCTCCTTTTATGCTCCCGGAGCTCCTCCGTGAGGGACTCAAGGCCGGTGCGCCTCCCAGGTGAAGCTCATTAACACTCGCGCCACCGGCCTCGCGCCGTTCCCTCACGGCTCTCGCCCGCCCTGGTCGCCACATACTATATTGTTTCTTTTCTCCAATTATGAATCTAGTAGTTTGAATCTACTTGAAAGTTTTGTAACTTTAATTGCAACAATTAATCTTTTTTTTTTTTTTTTTTTTTTTTTTTTATAATGAAGACTATCCAGTGTTTTTACATTTGATTTCTGTAATATTTCTTAACTGAATACTACGACATATATAAAAATCTTGATGCACTGTTTGTATAATTTGTATCTGTATTCTATGGTATTTATTTGTATTTATTTGCAACTACTTGTAATTTGGTTGTTTGATCTCGTTTTATTACTGACTGTTTACTTGTATTTTTTTTTAAATTCAATTCAAAGTTTGAAATCAAGCTTCTGTGTGCTGTGTGTAAACAAAATTTCCCCATTGTAAAAACACAAATACACTGAGTGAGCAAACATTTAGGTGAGATAATAGTAATGGTAACTGATCAATGTTTATATGTGTCAAAATTAAAATCTGTTCATCATATTAAGTTATCGTGTCTGTTCAGAAGACTTGGATTAAACCGCTCCATTCATATGGATTACTAGTACGATGTGTCATGTACTTTTTGAAGCTTGAAAATATTGATTGACTAGATTTTCAATGCATGGACAAAAAAAAGATATAGTATTAAAAATATCTATATGGCAGTATATTTTGCAGTTTTTCCCTGTGGTGTCCAAAATTGTATTAAGTGTTAATATTTGTCAAGGTATCGTATTGAAGTTAGAAATTCCAGTATTGTGACAACACTTACAATGTAGTATATTTATGATATAATATATTCAGAAATATTAATAATGCAAAATGAGGTATGTATACAATTTCTAAAATATTTAACACTATTTACTGAAAATTCACTAAAATATTTAAAAACAGAAAGTTTATTATTAAATATCAATATATTTACAATGTGGACAAGACTGCAGATAGATTTTGTAACTGACAGAAAAAGTCCAGAAAAATCTTAAAATGGCCAAATATCGGTTTATTGATGGCTGAAATGTCAGTTTATTGCTGACAGGATATTTTCAGCCGCATCCCATTTATCTCAAACTCTAGTTTTGACTTCAATTTAAAGGGTTCAAGCCTTAAATAGCAGGTCAGACAAACACCCCCGTAATTCCTGCCTAGACTAAATAAACTGTTCCACAGACAGACGAGGAGTGCAGAGCTGTGCGAGTGCTGGTGTGCGGCAGGGACGGCAGAGGCACTATGGGAAGTGGTGGGCTCTTGTAAGGCACAATGACATGAGGGGGTGTGTTGGGGGGTGGGCGGTAAAGTAGGTGAGAGGAAGTGATGTAATGAAAGAAAGCCAGTGTGCATGTTTCACCAGGAGACACAAAAGCTGATTATGTCAAAAGCAATGCTAACTAACACCCTCAAATTCCCCTGAAAAGAAATGTGCCTCAGCTACTGTACATTCAAACATGAGCAACTGTATATGCATACATTATATTATTCATTGTAATGTTAAGCTAAAAGTGCGTGTGCAAGCAGTACCTGCGTTTGAAGGTGAGAAGAACGCCCAGGAGAATGATGACAAACATGAGGATTCCCGCAATGACGCCTGCCATCTTTACAGTGCTGTCCACCTGTTTTTCAGGCTCTATGTCATTGGAATTCTGGGTAGATGCACCTTTAAAGCAACAAGTACATCACAAAGAAGAGAAAGGGTCTTTAACTAAGACAAGAGCTGTTGAGTGTGCTCTACAGCGACACACGCAAAACCAACACATACAAGAACCAAATGAAAACACATAAAATGAAGTCCATTCAAGCACGTCCTACATTCACACACTTTCACACGCACAATCAGCCCAAGTGAAAACATACTCAAAAGACACACACATTCAAAATTAAATTAAATGCATTTAAATTTAGACAAAACAAATGCACAAGTGACACCGATCATTACTGTGTGGCAGGTTTATGGCAAAGGGGAATCGTTTATTGAATGGCATTAATTAACAGGCAACAGACAAAAAAAAAAAAAAGAAAGACCTTAAGGAGCCTTTTAAATACTGTATCACTGTGGTGAAATGAAACAGTTTAGGGCCTTTGGATTTTGGGTTAGAGAATGCAAATAAACCAAAAGACAATTCAACGTGAGAAATGCAGGCATGAAATATGGATACAAGATTGATTAGCCAAACAAAAAGAGGATGAAGGCAGAGAACGAGAGTAGAGATTCATGCAGATGTACAGTATGTGTGTCTTTGTGTACATATGGGTGTTGCATACTCGCATGCAGCACATCTTGCAGGACGTTTTGTTGACGACGAATTGTTATTTTAATATCTGTATAAAATCTGTACAACCATGCATGACTTTTAGAAAATACTGTTCAGATTAGCGTGGCTCCACACCAAACGGCTCATCTACCTTCATCAGGCATGTAATTCTACTGTGAAATTGCCATTATTTCTATGAAAGAATTTCAGCTGCTTGCTGTTGCCGTAATTCACTGTTGAAAAGGTCATAATCATCTTGTTGATTTTTTGCACTTTATTTTCAAAACATGAACTAAATGAAATATTCCACCACATAATAATCTACATCAATCTTAATAATGCAAAGAAGAAAGGTTGTATAGACTTTAAAAAAATGTATAGATATAAATAAATGGTTGCATAAAATATCTACAGATACACAAACCTTAGAAAAGCATGTAATCCATGTCTTCAGCGATTAAACAATTATGTTATTTTTTACCTTCACGTTGCATTTAAGGGAATATTTTTTAACCTGCCAGTGAGACATCTTTAACAATCTGCTGCATATTAACACATTGATCTCTCTATGTGGGTGGTTTGCTTTCATGTAAGCTCAATCATTTGATTTATTTATTTCCCTCAAACCGTACAGTTCTTTTAAGCATGAGAAGATTAAACATTCAACCAAAAAGACATTTCTGGAACTGTATGCTGAAAAGCTAAACCTAAACAAAACAAAAAAGTCCTTTTATTAATCAGTAGTTTTGGCTTGTTTTGCAGTACAAAAAAATGTAAATATATAAACGGCAATGGTGTAAAATCTCGTTCAAGAAATATTCACTGAAAAAAGTCTCACTATTTTATGCAGTTGTGCTTCTCAAGTAAATTTCTCTTGTCTTAAGGATGTTCAGATATTTTCACAAGAAAACATGGCATAAATACTTTGGATATGTGCTGACAGCGATTTGTAGTGACATAATTTCTAGTGAGTTCGCAATCTAAGGGGTCATTCACACAGAATGCATTTTTTGCGGTTAAAAATGCGAGACGCCGGTCAGTGGAGCGAAAAAAAGAAGCAGCAAAGTCTAGATACGTGTTTTGCACAAGATTCTGCAAAAAGATGGGAGACACAAGCACAATTGTTAACGATGTCCATCTGACGTGTGTTTACTTTGAAAAACAATGGAAAAGTAGCACAGCGGAATGGAAAAATGCGTTCTGTGTGAACTGGCCCTAAGGCAACATAAGCAAACCCCTAACACCGGGTTCAGACTACACAATAGTTTTGTCTGTTACGATAGTCACGGTGTCAGATATGTGATTTTGACTTCTAAGTGAAGTTCACAACGTAATTTCGGGAGGAGTGAACCCATCTAATCTTTCAATTAGTGAAATTCAAACATAATCTCAAGAGGAGGGAACCCTAATCTTTCAATTACGACCAGAGCACATAAGCAGCTACTCACCCTGCTCTGGCATCAGTTGTTTCGATATCCCTCCACCTCCCCAACTCCACTACATAATTTAGGCATCTCATCTATCGCACTCCTCTTCCAGGCACGAGTTGAAGCTGCTTCCTCGAGCCCCTCCACAGCGGAAAGCAAGCCAAATACGTTTAATCTTATTAGCTTAAAGATTTTATGAGGAAACGAACTCGTGAAATTCTTGTCATGCCATGGACAAGAAACATGTCAGACTACACGTTGCTTCCTGACCGATCATCGTTTGTCATCTTTAACGATGTGCGTAATGTCACTGAAAGGCGGAACTAGCCACTGACTTCCGGAAACAAACAATGGTTACCGAAGCGGCATGTTAGCTTAATGGTAATTCTAGTACTCACGGGTTGCTTAAGCGCCTCCGCTATCATATATTGTTTTTCACTCTGTCGAGGTAGTCCCTCGAGGAAACATCATAAAGGCAGGAGTATTGTTGCCATAGCTCCACGAACCTTCCCTTCATCAGATAATTCCATCTAGCAGTAGGTTTCTAGGTTTTCACAACAAAACCCACCCAACTGCTACTCAAAATTAGCCCAAAACAGTGGGGGTTCCCTGGTAAAAATTGCATTCCAAGGAGAAAAATCCATGTTTTTGGTGGGGTTCCCCTGGTAAAATGCGCATTCCAGGGGCTAAATATCATGTTATTTGGGGTCACTTCAACCTGCAAACACGAAAAACAACCCACGGCAACGGCGTTAAAGTATCCCAATTCCGCTGAAAAACTACGGACTTGGCAACACTGCCTAGCATCTCTTTCATTTCTCCCTGTTTGAAATCTGTGTATGGAAGAGCTTCTGTGCTCCTATTGGTCAATGTCGCAGATGTGACGGAACCTGTCGTGGAGGACCAAAAAAACATGCTAGTCTTTGCCAAAATTGGACTGATATTGTGTATTCTGAACACAGCAAGCAAGACATATATCTGGGACCGGACTTTGAAAATAATCACAACTTTAGTTTCTTCTGACCTTTGAAAGAACACTGAGCCAATCTTTTCTAACCTGGAGTGTTTTCTAGCTAAACACTTTTTTAGCTCCATCTAGAGCTGTCAGAAGGTGAAGGCAGCGCTATGGATGGCCTACGTGGATGGACTATGTGCTCTCCTTTGACTCTATCAATGTGGTAACTGAACTCCATGTCCTCCAGTCTGCTCTGATCTGATTGGGTTCAACAGTTCATGATCCACACACACAAACACATTCACACACATCCCAACAGACACTTTCGCCATGATGTTCTTTCAGCCTATTTTCTGATATCATCCTCCCAACCAGAACTATCTTCACGGCAACAATATTAATCTTGACCAACCAATTGACTCGTTTTACCAACCCTTTAAGACATCACAAAATCACTTCTCATAGAGCTCTATATGCCATGATACACCTAAAAAACAGATGAATTTTTAGCACATACATTTAAAATACTGCTCAATTTCAGTTTGTGTCCAATCTACCCTCAAAATGCCATCTGGATAGAAAATGTCCCTCCACCATAATACCACCTACTTCTGACCGGTAATAGCAAGCAGTAAATCATAGTTTCAGTAGTTTGTCTTGAAGTAAAATCTGATGGCCATTTACACACCTCAGCTTTAAATTGTGATTTTTACAACAGTTCATTCCATACCACCCACAACCTAGTAAGGTAATGAAATAGCGATTCTATGTGTTTATATTTGTACAATTTTGACATATAATTGGTTCTAATGGCTCTCATACCTATCTGAATCATAAGGATTTTAGCAATCATGCAAAAGTGCTCTTATAAGACATATGCTATATTTCCTGCCCAACATAAGATGTAAAATAATACAGAAAAATACAAACTGCCCTTGATTAGAAACACTTGCCATGCATTTCCCTTCACCCACTCTACAAGCTTTGCTTGTATGCCCAATAAAATATGCGAGTATGCAAATCATTTTATTTTGATAGGGAAAAATTAAGTATCAAAGAGGAATTATTATCAAAGCCCATCATATTAAAACTTAATCCCCACCATATACAGGGGGCGTTGGAGTGGGTGCGTTTTCATTGCCGACATTTTGCGATACTCTGTGGTTCTGTTAGCGTGTGAAAAAGGTACTTTTGTATAACTTTATTTAAAGCAGGTCTGTAGGCTGAGGGATTACGCAAGGATTTATGGGGGTGCATATCACTGCTGATATCTCCACGGCTATTGTTCGTCAGTCGACAGGATTATGGATGCATCATTAGATTCATCTAACAGGATTATAATCTCAGATGGACTCAGATTAAGATTAGGCATTCATGTAAATGACCCATAATGCTAATGGCTCAAAAAAGCCAAATACAAAGAGGTTAAAGGGTGAATTTTAAATACATTTGACTAAAAATCCCCTTTGTTTCTAATTCACAAGTGTATTTAGGTTTTAGCATTGCTGGTTATTTTTGTTAAATTGTGTTAAATTCCAGATGGGAGCACTGAGAAACAAAGGGTATTTGTGTAAACTGCAAATTGATTTCAAACTCAAAGCGTACATGAATAATGCATTATTTATTTATTTATTTATTTATTTTTTTGCTTGTTTTTGGAACTGTTGGGATAATGCAGAAAACACAACTAAGTTTTGCTTTTTAATGGTTAGTGAATATTACTTGCCCCCAAAAAAATTGTTTGGAAAAGTCACACCTAAAAATGTATGAATTTCATTGCATAGGAAACAAAATCTGCAAATAAAAATTGATATCTGCAAATTAATATTATTTATTGACACAAATTTTGAGTTAAATACTGAATGAGAGTTCATTTAAAACCCATCAATTTTCTTTTAGTAAAATGTGTTGCTTGAAAAGTGTGTTTGTATTGTCCTTCTTTACAATAAATGTCTGATATTTTGCTATCTGTGCATATTCAAGTTTCAATTAAGTGTGCAATTACTTTTTGAGGCCAGTGTGCACTCAAATTGAACTCTCAAAACATAATTATGATCCTTATAACTACATGTCAAAATATATATTTAAAATGTAAAATTATGACTTTAATCTGCATAATTCAGACGATTAAGCATTGTAACGGTTCACTAGATGGCTAAAAGTCAACTATCTCCTGTGCAACACAGATATCCTGCAAGACCCTTCAGAAATGTAAGACATTTTAGTGCAAGCAATTTGTAATTTCAGTCAGGGCAATTGAACATTTTGTATGTGACTGTAGAGTGAAATGGAGAAGCAATGAGACGTGGACCATATTGCACTGGAACTAAAGAGCTGACACCTGTGTATGTGTGTGTGCGTGTGTGCAAGAGCTTGACATCTGATCTGAACAACAAAATCTATCCTTCAATATATGATAGAAATAACTGAATTATTTTAAGAATTATATGAGCATACAATAAGCAAATATAACAACAGTGTATAAACACACTCAATACTTCCACACACAGGAATATATATCTGGAATATTAAACACACACAAACATCCAAGCATACTAAGGTACACAAAAACATGCTGGCAAACACACACACACACACACACACACACACACACACACACACACACACCGGTTAGGCTGGCAGGGTCAGAGTGTATGACTGGGGTCATGTTGGGTGGGTCACATGTAAGGGGTGGAGTGTTGAGGTAAGGCAACATATATCACTTTACGCTCACATTTTGCTCAGAAACTTATTAAGCTCTACTGTAATATATCTTTATGCATATCCAAACATTTAAATAATGGTCTGAATTAATAAAAAATAAATAAATAAATACATTAAAAAAGTTTATATATATATATATATATTAGGGCTGTCAACCATAATGCGTTAAAGCATGCGTTTAATTCAAAATCCTTAACGCGTTAAAATTATTTGACGCATTTAATGCGAAAAAATTACAGAAGCATGTGAAATTGCATCATAACGTAATTTACGTCACACAGTTAGATGATCTTAAAGTCCATGCTGATTATATCAGAGAAGGCAGAGAGAATCATTAATTCCAGTGCTGGTTTTGCTTTAAAACACAAACTCTCTGTCATTTTCTGTCATTGTATCTGAAGAGCGCGAGCCCTCCAGCATCACGCTGTTCCTGTCTGAACGGAATGGTCAGATTATATGAAAACTGTTTCTTGGCTGGATAAAGCAAACCAGCTTCTTGCTATGAAAGTTTTGATAGAGGAGGATTGCAATCAAAGTAAAGATGTGATCTACTGCTGACATGCAAATTAAAGAACACAGACACAGTCAAATCAATTGACCAATGCAATCTACCAAGAGCAGAGTAAATTAGCGTTGGGACACAAATAAACAGATCTGATGCTCTCATCAGGAGCGGGTCGACACAGACGCAACTTGTTACATGTAATCTGACAAACAAGTACACATATATAATATCGTTTGCCAAGCCATGTTATATACAGGTGCTGGTCAAATAATTAGAATATCATCAAAAAGTTGATTTATTTCACTAATTCCATTCAAAAAGTGAAACTTGTATATTATATTCATTCATTACACACAGACTGATATATTTCAAATGTTTATTTCTTTTAATTTTGATGATTATAACTGACAACTAAGGAAAATCCCAAATTCAGTATCTCAGAAAATTAGAATATTATGAAAAGGTTCAATATTGAAGACACCTGGTGCCACACTCAAACTCAAAACACCTGCAAAGGCCTTTAAATGGTCTCTCAGTCTAGTTCTGTAGGCTACACAATCATGGGGAAGACTGCTGACTTGACAGTTGTCCAAAAGACGACCATTGACACCTTGCACAAGGAGGGCAAGACACAAAAGGTTATTGCAAAAGAGGCTGTTCACAGAGCTCTGTGTCCAAGCACATTAATAGAGAGGTGAAGGGAAGGAAAAGATGTGGTAGAAAAAAATGTACAAGCAATAGGGATAACCGCACCCTGGAGAGGATTGTGAAACAAAACCCATTTAAAAATGTGGGGGAGATTCACAAAGAGTGGACTGCAGCTGGAGTCAGTGCTTCAAGAACCACTACGCACAGACGTATGCAAGACATGGGTTTCAGCTGTCGCATTCCTTGTGTCAAGCCACTCTTGAACAACAGACAGCGCCAGAAGCGTCTAAAGGCAAAAAGGACTGGACTGCTGCTGAGTGGTCCAAAGTTGTTCTCTAATGAAAGTAAATTTTCTGCATTTCCTTTGAAAATCAGGGTCCCAGAGTCTGGAGGAAGAGAGGGAAGGCACACAATCCACATTGCTTGAGGTCCAGTGTAAAGTTTCCACAGTCAGTGATGGTTTGGGGTGCCATGTCATCTGCTGGTGTTGGTCCACTGTGTTTTCTGAGGTCCAAGGTCAACGCAGCCGTATACCAGGAAGTTTTAGAGCACTTCATGCTTCCTGCTGCTGACCAACTTTATGGAGATGCAGATTTCATTTTCCAACAGGACTTGACACCTGCACACAGTGCCAAAGCTACCAGTACCTGGTTTAAGGACCATGGTATCCCTGTTCTTAATTGGCCAAAAAAATCTATGGGGTATAGAGCTGAAGGCCACTATCAGAGCAACCTGGGCTCTCATAACATGAGTGCTGTACATGCTCATACTTTTCATGTTCATACTTTTCAGTTGGCCAAGATTTCTAAAAATCCTTTCTTTGTATTGGTCTTAAGTAATATTCTAATTTTCTGAGATACTGAATTTGGGATTTTCCTTGGTTGTCAGTTATAATCATCAAAATTAAAAGAAATAAACATTTGAAATATATCAGTCTGTGTGTAATGAATTAATATAATATACAAGTTTCACTTTTTGAATGGAATTAGTGAAATAAATCAACTTTTTGATGATATTCTAATTATATGACCAGCACCTATATGTATATATGCCAACATGGCTTGGCAAATGATATGTTCGGATAACGTCTTCCTATGCTGGCATTCCAAAGAAATTAATACGAGTGGAAAATATTTTCTCTCTTCTACCACGCACTCTCTGTTCTCTGCGATGTCTCCTCCTAGCAGCAACAATTGCAGCTATGTCGCAAAATGGGTTAACACATGCTTTTTTGGGGTGTTAAATAATGGCGCAAATACCAGTAAATTGACAGCGCAAATATTAGTAAATCCTGTTGCGTGAATTATTTAAATAACAAATAATAAATTAAAATCACATAAATTTGGCGTCGGAAAGGGAAATTCCTACAAATGCATATGCAATAAGGTCAGCCACAAAAACAACTCAGTCCATGCCTTTTTCACAATTTTGCATTGTGTGTCTTTAGTAAATCCCGACAGTAGCTTTTTAACGCCAAAAGAGGGTTTGCGCTGATGCAAGCTGTTAGTAAATCTGGCCCATTGTATTTATGCACAGACACATTTCAGTACATTCTTGTTGTTTTCACACACATTCAGGATAATGTTTGGATTTGTCCTGTGTATGTTGCTGTGTACTTTAGTATATATGCAGGTCAAGGCGGCTGGTTTAGTTTTTTTTTTTTTGGCATCTCCCATGATGTGATCCTGTTCAGTATTGATCGCTGTGATTTTTTATGGGTGCTTTGGTGTAGCCTACATAAATGTATGAATTATATGAAATCATATAATTTGGTTATTTGGTGTTCTTTTTTGGAAAGGCATCTAAATTTACCTTGAAAAAAGCTGAAAAATACAGTTTTGTGAAAATCACACTTCAATCTGATGGTTTACTTTGCTGGATATAGGCAATGATGGCAATATGGATGTGTTAAACAAGATAAATGGTGTATGCTTAATTTCACGATAAGTGTGCGAAAAAATAATCTATTGACAGCCCTAATATACATATATATATATATATTCCCCAATAAACAACAGATCATTCAAAACAAGGTTATGTAATTTCTAAGAAAGCAGTATTCTTTAAGAATGAATAATTGAAATTATGAAATCAGTTTTTCAGAGCATAACAAGGTCATGAGCAAAACAACAGTATAGAGGGGATCTCTGTTGTTTTTAAACATGAAATATTAATATTTAATATGATCATTTAAAACATGTGTGCGGCACTGTACATTCTCAGGGTGTCAAATTACAATAGTGTCAATGAAGTCAATGAGAACCAGCTAGACTTTTTAGTGGACCAGACATGCAAAAAAATGCATTAAGATGTCGATGGAAAGAAGCAGATTAAAGGAATAAGGTCTGGGGAAAAAAACAAAAACAAAACAAAACAAAAGAACAAAAAGAGAGAAGGAAACAACAGCGGAAGAAATGTGGATGAAAAGAACAAAGAAGAAAGAAAAGTTTGACTATGGTATAATATTCACCTTCACTGGGAATGACAAGTATGTAGGGCGTGGTATTTTGTCCCCTACCTATTACCACTAAGACAAGGTTTTACGTTCCAGGCCGGCATGCATGAGAGAAAAGAAGGAAAGAAAAAATAGTCTAAAGAATTATGCTTTCAACTTGATCATCTGAGCTTCCTTCGAGTGAGTATCATTTGGCTGGAAAGGAAACTGAAATGTATAGGATACATCAGGTAAGCTAATTCGGAAAGGAAAATTAGTATTACTCCAGAATCATCTAATGGAACCGACAGGATAGGCATGTAAGAGTTAGAGAATTTTTTTTTTTTTTTTTTTCTGAAGTTGAGGCCTTATGTAGCTTTGGAAAATTGTTCTATTCTGAGTCTCCAATTGTATGAAAACTGAAAAGAATAAGAAAAATGTAATCAAATTCATTGAAATAAATACATTTAGGGGGAATGCACTAAGACTAAATTGCGTCTACTGTTGTATATTTGCATTTGCATTGTTTTAGCAGTTGATTAGATAAAGGAATTATGCAAATGAGGTGACTGTGCTAATGAGACTACAAAATTTGTGCTGAATTCAAAATTGCATGTCACAGTTCCCCATGTTGTATGCCAGTTCAGAGTACTAAGATGTGGAGGATGCAGCAGATTTCTGCATTTTGACATACTTAACTGGTACAATAAATGACTGCTTCACCACTGCGACCCAGAATTGGTTCTTTAAAATACAAAAAGTGCACCCTGTGATCACTAGGAAGTGGAGGCAAACATATCTTAATGATATTTTGCTTACCGCCTACTTTACGTGGGAGGTAATATTTACACATTAATCATACCAGAAACAAAGCACTTGGTTTCATGAATAAGGCACAATCTTAAATTAAGTCTAATGCATACAGAAAAGAAGTGTGTTTGCATTGAAAGTAATGGAAATTACTTAATTTAAATACAGTGCAGTGCTATTTCATTCTCATTAAACTAGATTTTAGGTAGTAAATGAATAAGACACAGGGTTTTTGCTTAAATAGCATGAGCAAAAATCACGCAACCGTTTTAGTGAATTCACCCCGTAATCTAAACCTATTAAAAACTCCAACATTAAAACACAAGGAAAGGCCGAGCAACCTCAATTGTCTGTATAAAAGGCATCACCTTTTAAAAGCAGAAACACAAAAGTAATTGTCTTTTTACAATCATAAGAACCCAACTCAGGATGGAACTATCTGGGATATGAAAGGAAAACAGGCAATGAAAAAAAAAGCCTGACATGAAGCAAAATAAAATGAGTTCAGCAAAATAAACAAACAAACAAACAAACAAACAGGTGTGCGCAGAAGCAAGCTTATTGAATAAGATGGAGAAAAGCCAAAAGGTATGAAAGAAAACTGGAAAAGAAAGAATGGGAAAGAAAAAAATGCGATGAGTCTGTAGCGCTGCACGGCTATAGTGTCTCTTTATCCATGATGTCCATTAAATAATAGAAAGTCTCTTGTGATTGCTCTGTTCCTGGAAGTGATTATGTAAAAGGGTCTTTTTACGGAGAGAGGGGGAAATGAAATGGAGCAAAAGAAACTGAACAAAATTGTTGGCCAGAGGCAGATAATCATGCAGGTAAAATAAAATGGGATTTCAGATTTTTCAATGAAACCGGGAGTGCTAATCTCAGTCTGATGCAACTGAGGTTTTTCAGACTGTATAATGAAAAGACTTTGTCCTTTTTTTTTCTTTTTTTTTTTTTTTTACCTCATCATGTTTAGTAATAGGTTCCACTATAAAATCAAAGGTCTATTAAGAATACAGAGGAAACAACATTTCTGATATTACATCTGCTTAATTCCAACCAAAACATGACTTGAGTTTCATTGAGTGTGTTGGGCTACAGGAACTTAAATTAGACAGAACTATCCAAATATCAACCCAGCCAAAGAACTTTTTCAAAGCATGTCTCATCTGAATATACAAAGAAACAAGCAAAATAAGTGAATAAATCAATAATAACAATAATAAAATGTGTCATTCATACAAGCTAACAATAAGTGAAACAACTCTCATACCTTTGGTAGCTAGTCGCACACAGTTGATTTTGGTTTCCTGGAAGAAGAGAGGAAAGTTTGTGTTTTAATTAAATGTCAAAATGAAACTGTATTGAAGAACATTGTTTTTGTCAAGCTACAGTGATCTTAGTAATTGCAACACAATGGAGTGCGGGTTATTTTCATCACGAGGTGCGTGACATTAAGAAACAGTTAATTATATAACCGCATTTCTAATGATAGTGAAGGATTCACAAATGCAGTGCTGAGGTCGAAACAGAGAGAAGCCAACATTATTTACTTTTCATGTAAAGTCACTACAGCTAAGTTAAGGCATTTAAAGAGTTAGTTCACCCAAAAATGAAAATTCTGCCATTAATTATTCACAATCATTTCGTTCCAAACCGAACCGTTTGCATGACGTGCGAGAACCAATGAGGTTCATTCTTGTCTGTTACGCAGCACATTTGAGCTTCCACAAGAACCAATGAGATTTTAGCTTTTAGAGGTTTAGCTTCTTTTTATGTTCACTGATCAATGTTTAGATGTGAATAAAAGGTGATGAAACGTGTACAACCATACCACATATACCTGTTTTGATCATAATCATATTAAAACAATAATATGAATAAAACTGTTTATTTAGATGACAAAACATTTTTCTATTCTATTCTATTCTATTCTATTCTATTCTATTCTATTCTATTCTATTCTATTCTATTCTATTCTAAAGCATTCATGGCTGCCTGGAATGCCAGTTATGATGATAAAAATCTCACTTGCATCCTTCGAATGCCATGTGTGGCGTGACAGGTGTTAATTAGTCGGCAGATTTCAGTGTGAAGTCTGCATGGAAGTTTAGAGCTCTGAGACAGGAAGCCAGATGCTACCATGTGTTTCTGTGAGCGTTTACAACAGCCACTTGTTTTGAATAGATCTGCTGTCCTTGTGCATCTCATCTCAGTAGGCACATAAACAATAATGCCTTCAAATCGCAGGGCCTTGAAAGGTTTTGCTAATGGAAATAATTCATTAAGTTATATTATATAGCAGCCTGTGTTAAACATCCGAAAAGTGTGCCAATCTCAGCGTTGCCACAGTGGGTTATATAGCATAAATTGTTTTCTTCTATGCTCATCTTTCTCTTTAAAGTAAACTACTGTCATAGCAGTGCAACGGTTTGATGAGAATCTTGCTAGCTAGCTACCAGTTTAATAGCACAGACATTTGTTTCCCACACAGCAATGCAAGAATGAGCATTAAGTTGCATTTGCACTTTTTGATGCTGTTCACTTTATTTAAACAATTTATTTTGATTCAACACCATTGTATCAGGTTTCTGGTTTAGATGTGATTGATTCATGTTAAATTGACTTGAAACGATTACTCTTCGACTTAACTTGATGTTTTCATATTGGAATAACATGTTTCAATCAAGTAACCCAACCAGCCAACCAGGAGTTAATCAAACAATCAAACAGGACTTTTATTTCCCATCATGCTTTGTAAAGGGGCTGAACTGAGAGAGTAAATGTTGAAATAAAGTGTTATTTTAAGCATTTTTTTCTTTTTTTGAGAATGAGAAAATGGAGTGTCTTTTTAATGGTTACTGTTCTATTATGTTGGTATTTAAAAGTTTGTGGAGAAGTGTTGCACTTGTGTTTGGGTTGGGGACCAGCTAGCAAAAATTCATTTCACATTAATAATGAAGTGTTCACTATGGTAGTGCTTTGGGTAGAGTTTCCCAAAAGCATCACAAACCTAAGTTGATCCTAGCTGCATTAGTGGCAATGGCTCTAAAATCAACTTAGAACATCAATATTTGCATAAATCAATTTAAATTCAAATTTAATTGAAACAATAAGATAGATATTCATTTAATTACTATAGCCACACATGAGCAAGACATAATCTATTTGGTGTAAGAAGGCAGAGTTATGTTGAATTAATGTGCATTACCACAGAAACACAATACAAACATTTTAGTAACTAGTTGCAAATAAGTTACACTGACATATTAAGATAATGTTTAAACTACAAATGTATATTGTGTTCATATAAAATATTCAAAGCAATCCAAGTTTACTTGATTTGGTTAGATGCATAATGGGTGCTACGATTAAATTGTGTTCATTCAACAATTTATTTTTTTGAGCGTGCAATGCAGTGGCTGAGCATTCACACCTGTATTTGCACACATGCCCAGAGTATGCTTCTACCCTAATAAGAGCATTACAAGTTGCATTTGATAAAATCATCAGCTAAATGACAGCCTACTATAAATAAACCTCACAAACACATATTTTTCAAAATTCAGAGCTATTTTTTTGCTTTATTTTAGCACCACTCAATATCACTTTGCTGTATTCTGTATAAATCATTCAAATTAATCTGCCAACTGATTCTTATATGAAGAAAAATAAAAACAGACTAAAAATAGTTTGTTACCATGGTAAATACTTGGTTTTTGCTTTTTTTGTTACAATGCTATATCTAGTATGTGATCACTAAAAAGCTGCTAAAATGTTGTTAGGGTATTCTGGGTAGTTGCCAGATGGTTACTTACTGGCCCAAGTCAAAAGAGTCAATCCTAGAGTCTATGATATTCTGACCTCTAGCTAGCTATATATGGCCCCAGTCCCTCATTCATTGTAAGTCTAGGGGATCTGTCGTCCGCCAGCTGAAAAACATACATCTGGTTGCTTAGAAAAGTAAAAGCACACATCTTCTCAACAGGATTTGAGGTATCATTTGCATGTTTGAAGGTAAGGGGCTTGATTAAATGCCTAACCCTAACCTAGCAGTAATGAAGCTCGGCTTAGAAAACACCACTAATAAATCAATCAGAAAAGCATATTGAAGAGGCAATACAGGCAGTCTCTCTCCTAGCATTTATTTTATAACTTCACTGTGCCATTATCAGTGCCACTCTTCAGAAATATTAAAAGTCCCCTCGGCAACACTTCATTGCACATATCAATTTGGCTCAGCGGAATCAAAACCAATATGAGTTGCTCAAATACATCCATTGCTGTTGAATGCAAACACAACACCAACCCCAACTCACACTGTTGACACTGAAAAATTAACCGTCAATGCAGTGGAAAAGGGCAACCACTAACATGTGACCTTGCTGTCAGTGGCGGTTTGTCCCATCTGATTGTGGCATTCAAGCAGGGGGTGGATTGACACAGCGAGGCAAAGAGGGGTCCATATGTGAGCAGACCATCTGTCTGTCACAGACTGCTATCGGACATGCAGGGTCAAACACATTGGCCAATGTAAAATGGGTGAAAATAATACTGCTCAAATTTTAAGAGGGTTGTGGATGCATGGAGGGAGGGAGGTATATATATTTGGAAGTACCATAGTACAGTGATGATATCAGATGGTAATAGTACACTACCATTCAAAAGTTTGTGGTCAGATTCATTTATTTTGAAAGAAATGAATACTTGTATTCAGCAAAATTCAATTTAAATTGATCAAAAATTACAGTAAAGACATTTATAATGTTACAAAATATTTCTAATCCAAATAAACGCTGTTCTTTTTTAACTGTCTATTCATCAAAAATCCTGAAAAAAATGTATACCTACAAAAATATGAATATTAATATTAAAAGCACAACATTTATAATAAGAAGAAATTTTACCTGAGCAACAAATCAGCATATTAGAATGATTTCTGAAGGATCATGTGACACCGAAGACTGGAGTAATGATGCTGAAAATTCAGCTTTGATCACAGGAATAAATTACATTTTAGAATAAATTCAAATACAAAACAGTTATTTTTTATGTTATTATTGTAACAATATTTCAAATTATTACTGTTTTTACTATAAAAAATCTTACTGACCTAAAACTTTTTAACAGTAGTGGTATGGTTCTCTGAAATATACCAAGGTTCTGAAATTCTATGGTACTTCCAAGAATACCATGATCGTACCATTGTACTGTTTGGTACTTTTTTGTAGGTGAACTAAATAATAAATCATCAATCATCATGGTAAATGAATTTCAGTACCATGGTACACATCACATTTCTGATACCACCACTGAACCATGGTACCGCTCCAGTACTTTTTGTAAGAGAAAGGGTGAGAGGAAGGAGGTGAGGGCCGCATGGTAACGGTGCTTCATTTCTGAGTGCAGCCCGAGCGTTGGGACTTGGGGAATGGAATAATAGGAGGGGGTCTCGGCTGATGGGAAACATCACTACAGGAAGTGACAGCTGAGCTATACTGTCTGCCCCTCCAGTCAAATAATTCACTGACAGACTGTCAAAGGCTTTTTACGATGACTGTGTAATGACAGAGAGAGAAAGGCCAAGAAAGATGGAAAAAGAGGAATGAAAAAGAACAAATCTTTGCTGCAAGGTGAGAAACTCAAATAATTTAACTCAATTATTACTGGTAGGCTACAATATTACTGTTAGCAGAACATATATCAATACTGGATTTTTACATTTTCTACAGGAAAGGTAAGTGGTGCAGGTCTGTGCAATGATGCTAAAGTGCCGTGGCTCGTTGTCAGTATGTTGCTAAGGTATGCCGAGTTACTCTTAGCACATTGCTCTGCGGTTGCTATGGTGGTTATGATGATCTGAAACAAATTGGAAGCAAAAAAGAGAAATGGAAAAAAGAATGGAAAGTTTGGAAAGAAAGTGAAAGCAAAAAGAGAGAAAACAAGCGAATAACTCTCCACAGACCAATCCAACCGACTGTACTTTACTAAGCATGAATGACAAGTTGGCATTGATGTGTTTAACCCTCTGGAGTCTGAGGCTGATTTGGGGCCTGGAGAAGTTTTGACATGCCCTGACATTTGTGCTTTTTTCAGTTGTTCATAAACATATAAATGACAAAAGTGTCATTACACTGTATTCAGCACAAACTAGGCTACAATAATATGTGAGGAACATGTATGTACATGTTTGTATTTTTGAAGGAATAATGTTTATGCGTGGTTATTGAAAAAACAAAAAACTTAAGTCACTGAAATAAGGCCAAAAAAAGTATATTAAATCTGTGTTCACAAGACTTTTGGGTATTGGAGGTTGTAGACTAGAGTTTTTGCTTCAGAATTATGTAAAAATTATGCTGCCTACTCCTTCATATAAAACAATATATTGATTTAGTTTTTGTAAGACACTTTTTGTCAAGAAACACAGTATGCGTGGAGGCGTGAATCTGCATGAATAATGGGCCATTTACACCTGAGAAGACAAAAAGAATCACATAATAATGACCTGAAATGACTTGCATATTAATGAGGCCTTTCAGTCAGGTAGGCTGTGAAAAAAACCCTCTGTAATAATGTCTCAGTTCATCATAAACAGCAATACTGTGAAATATTATTACAATTTAAAATAATGGTATTCTATTATATTCTTTAAAATATAATGTATTTCTGTGATGCAAAGTGTCGGAACAATTATGTTACCTCTATGGCATTTCATATAGCCTTTTAGCTTAAAAGCATGCACATTTGGAGAAATATTGATGGATTCTTATATATTTATGTCAGTTTTCTAAACTGAGAAGTAATATTTATTGTCATCACTATGAGTGCTGGATACTGTTTTTTCAATTCATACTTGCAGCCGGAGGGCGCTCTCTGTACACCTTTAGTCCACAAATTATTCTAAAGAAGAAGAGGACATTTCAGGAATGGTATTTTCAATTCATACTGCAGCCGGAGGGCGCTCTCTGTACACCTTTAGGCCACAAATTCATATAAAGAAGAAAAGGAACTAGGAACTAACGGCATGTCTTCTAGAGATCGCTAACCATTGCTTTAACATCCAAATAAACACCTTTAAAGACAATAAATACATGATTGAGACGATGTATGCATGTATTGCCTCTGAATTTGCGTCTGAATAGCGCTCCCTCCGTGGGAGTGGCCGCATTAGCGGATAATGAGCTGAATCACAGACTTCTGACATGGCTCTCTTTTCATACAGATTACATAAACACAGAATGTTTGTTTTCAATTTGACTTGCACGATTTAAAACCTGACATTTCAACGTTTCTTTAGACGTAAGTGTCATTTTTTTTGTCATTAGTATTCATAAGTTACAGTTCATTTTCTGAGAACTATCAGATTGGACTTCGTTCAGAGGGAAAGGAGAGATCACGCATCATGTTAGTTTTCTTTATTTTACAAAAAGCACAACATTGTGTTTTTACTCTGAGTGTACACAAATAAAATAAGACATTCTATAGTTTCAATTGATATATTACTTATGTCTCTATGACAAGAAATGACGGAGTATTTTAAGTCTGTTTTTCTGCAATGTGAAAAAAATCCTGCAAAACGCGCCGGCGCGTTTTCAGACCTCAGGGAGTTAAAAAGAACATGGCACTCTTATGACAAATGCTTAATGGTTAGCCAGAGAAGTTGAAGAATATGGATTTCATGTCACTGTCCAGCTTTTTGCCATGCCTACTAGAGCTAATCCATATGACAGCAGATTTACAGTCAATAAGTTTTTCTAGTTGGTCACTCACTCAATTCTGAAGCATGTTATGGATTAGTTAGCCATTACAGCAGTTTTCTTGACACACTGGCCACAATTCTCTCCTGATTAAAAACAGCTACTTAACTAGGTCAACAAGTGCAAACACATTGTTTTCTGCCAAATTTGGGCCTCTAGAAGGGACAATAAATCGCATATACGCTATAGACATGATACATGATGAAATTGTGAGAGACAAACTATTAATTTTCCCAAAAGCCACAAAGCAACCACCCAGAACTCACTGCAGATCACCAACAATGCCATAGCAATGACAAAGCAACCATTAGCAATTATATCTTGGGACAAGAATGTCAGCAAGACTTAAGGCCCCGGTATACTTCAAACGAAATCGAAGAACGAACTGATGTGACGTCATTTCGAACAAAATCAGGCCAAAACGAAGTTCTTTTTGTGTTCTTTTTGGAAGTTCGAAACGGCTTGCCAAAGCAAACTTTCAGGAAAAGTTGAACGCCGGCGATGGTATCTGCGAACACGATAGTGGGTGGGAACAGAACTTAAATACTCAGGTGACGTGTAATGATTGATTAGAAAATGAGCAATGACGTGCATTAGAGTCTTCCGGGTAGAACTTCCGCTAAACGCTCCCATTTCTGGTTGAACAGGGCAACAGGGCATCGAGTTCTGAACGGGCAAGCACTACTTGTTATTTGTTTAACCAAAAGTAAAAATCTAGTTGTTTTCTATTTTTAAAATCTATTTATTTGTCATAATCAACTGTTGCATGTTGCACAAACAGGCTGATCAAAAAACATCACTTTCTAGAAGACGAACAAAAGGGAGATAAACAAAATCACAAATGAAAGTGTATCATAATTTAAGCTGAGTTCACCCAGTTTCCGTAGCATTTTAAACAGATTGTGAAATGGATGCTTATAATTATGAATTATGAACATGGGTATGAATGATTACAACAACCTCCTGAGGCAATCATCTACACATTAGGGGCTCGGGAGGAAAAACGCTCCAGTGAGAATGAATAAAAGAAACGTGCAGTACAAAATGACAAAAGAAAAGTGGCATCAGCCAGTCGTCTGGAGGTATTTGAGACAGCGGCGCTACTATTTCAGGAGCTGTTGCTTTCGAGAGTAACACCTTCAGTCTGGTGAAGTATTAGCAAGAGGATTAGGCAAAAGAAACCAAAAAACAAAACAAAAAAACAATGACACAAGTTGCTTTTGCTGTCTATAGTGTTTCCATTCATACAGAGCACTGTTTTTCATAAAGAACAAAGGAAAGCATGACAGCAGAGTGTAGCGTTAGGTGTAAATGAACAAAGAAACGGCAAGAGAATCACAAAAAAAACGTGTGAAACAAGTGCGAGACGCTTCAAAAACACTCCCAACCGCCACGAGAGAGAAATGTTTTGTCTCCATCTAAGAGTATCAATGCTATCAGACGCTGATGAACTGTACAGAACAACAGGAAGAGGGTGATACACTAATTAACCCTTGATTAAGGCTATTCCTATTTCATTTATGTAATTAAGAAGCGATTAATCATATTCATAAATATATGAATACTTCAAAGTATTTCATTGCACTTGTAACCAGCCCTACTCGACCTGCTCCGAGCAGGATTCGAACCAGCGTCTTCAGCATGGGAGATGGGTGCGCTGCCAAGGATGCTAAAGACCACAGCTGCTCATGCGCCTCTTGAGGCCAAGGGAGTGAGGTTTACTCAGACGGCTCTTACTAGCTGGCTTCCATTACACTCACCCTCCTGAACCGTACTCCCATCCGGGTCACGTCACCAACGTAACCGGTCTTACTCGACCAGCTTCGAGCGGGATTTGAACCGTCGTCTCCGGCATGGGAGGCGCGCATTTTAACGAGGACACTACCTCACGCAGCTCTTACTAGCTGGCCTCCGTTACACAATGACCAAATGATAACTCTATACAGTTTTTAAATGCAAACTATTATTCCTATTCTAATTATTATTATCGAAATTCTAAAGAGCATCTTGTAAGGACTTGCACTGCAAAAAGGAAAATCTGACCTTTTCTTACAGTTTGATTTAGAAATAGTGCTGCTAAATAAATGTTTCTTAAATATTTATCTTAATTTATGTGACATGCCAACTGACCATTTAACACTTGACCAGGGGGAAACATTTTTAAACACTTTTTTTAACCAAGTAGTCCAATAATAGCTGCCACACTCCAACAAACAGTGGTTTCACCTTTGACAGGTCGTGGCTTTTAAATGCAAGCTGCTTTCCTCTAGAGTGTTTGTTCCTATTAGAGCTACACGTCAGTGGAAACAAAGTGCCACAAACTTGTCCTTTCACCTGCCACACACCGAAGACAGGACGTGCTTTGCGGGTTCCATTTTGTTAAAAGCTGCATGTGTCTGTTTCAATCTCTGTCTAGTGTGAGTTCAGCCACTTAAACGAGTGAGTGCCTCTTCACAACTCCGTATCCCTCTTTCAGAACAAAAGATGCCTGCAGCGGCAATTACTTGCTCTTTTAGCCTGAGCGTCTGCGGTCCTGTTCACAAACACACCGGAGGGACAAAAGCAAGCAGAGGAATCCTAATTTAGCTTAGAACAGTTTGAGACCACTATTCCCCTGACTGTCCCTCCCTCTCTCGCCATCTTTGGCAAGACCGATGTGATAAAGTTTATCAAAAACGACCTGGTGCTATTAGCAGTGCCAGGAGAAACTCTGTGGGCAGCGGCACTCTGAGATGCCATTGTTTATGGACTGCTGCTACACTGTGAGATCGAGAAACAGCAGTATTTTTTGTCTTTAAAGGTCGCCCTGAAGATGCAGAGGAAGCAATCTACGACTGGCTTAAGAAGAGATAAGAAAAAGTATTTTAACATCCCCAAAATTACACACTTCATCTTTAAGCAAATGAAAAAGCCTTTAAAAGGCATGCTGGCATTTTGCCTCTTTGGAAAGTGATAATGATGACTAGCAAATTTAATGTGGTCTTCAGTTCCCTGCTCATGCTGACATTATGGAGCAAAGATCGGTCATTAGAGAGCATTGCATTGTATTACTCATTAGAAATGATGTTCTGCTTTTGTGAAGTAACTTTTACAGTGACCCCAACAAGTACTTGGAGATTTAAGTGACACTTAAACATCTCTAAATGTTTAGATACATAAGGGTACAAAGAAATGTGCACTTGGCACAATATTTTGTTATGCAATGTAATCCCATTTAGACATTATTAAGTGTCACTTTATTGTCCCAATCCATTTTGGGGACACTTTTTTATGCATAAATATCATTTACAAAACCGCACCAAATGCATCAAATCAATAAATGAATTTACTAATGGCAACTGCTACATCAAGCCCGTTTTAATAGCTATCAATATGTCAGGTAATCTCACCACCGAACTGCATTGTGAATTTATTTGTTACTTTGCGGCGTGGAATAGATCAAATGGCACACGTTTATACCGAGCGTTTCTCGAACACACTTGGAACAAGGTAAGTTGAAAACAAATCTGAACTACCAACCTAAATCCATATTTTATGCATGAATCTCCAATCAAATTATCTGGGTCACGGTCTGAGGTTGTTTTTGAGTGCTTTTCTCCAGCCGCCTGAGACTGAGAGATTGAATTGAATCAAATCCAATCAAATCGGGAACCACATACTTCAAAACGCAGAGCAATGCAGCAGGCCCAAGCGGAGCCTTTACAGAGCGCATTATGCCTGCTAAACGCTAATATGTGGAATTTATATATCTAAATATTATTAAAATATCTATGTATATATATATATATATATATATATAAATAAATAAATATATAGACACTGTAAAACCCGATAAGTTACAGTAAGTTACAGTAACTCAAACCATTTGAGGAAACCGAATGCCTAAAACCATTTAAACCAAGATGTATGAATACTCTAAACTCATATACATGAAGTTAAATTCACTTATATTTTACTGTTGGTTTAGTCAATCATTTGAGTAAACTCAACTTAAAGATTTTAAGTTTATTCCACTCATATAGACTGAATTCAGGTAACAATTCTTGAAAACGATATAGCTACTTAAATAGTTTGAGGAAACCGATTGCCTTAAATGGTTTAAGTTCACCAAACTTAAAGTAATAAAGTTACATAATACTAAGCAAAAACTAACATTGGTACAAAGCAATGATGACAGAACAGGATATATATATATATATATATATATATATATATATATATATATATATATATATATATATACACACACACACACACACACACATATATATAATTAAATTAAATGTAATTCAGTAAATGAAATACTCACCCCATTGGCTTTGCTCAGGGCCTGAAAGTAAATACTGTAGCTTTTGGCTGGTGACAGCGGTGCGTTCCAGTAGCCATTATAAGTCTTGTTGTCTCCTATAGTAAAGGGCTGTACTACAGCAAGGCTAACAGGGGGAAGTTCGGCAGCAAAATAGTGAGGTGAATCCAAGATGGAGGCGTTTCTGAAACTAACAGGAATGGAGAAACACTCCAACACATCAGTGGCTCTGCGAACTTTCTTCTTCCGTTCCTCTTGAACCACCACTTGATAAGCACTGGAGAAAAAATAAGTTGCATTAATGTACTAAATATCAAAACAAGGACCTAATATGTCATTATTGTAGTTAGGTTCTGATGAGAAATATTTGTGAAGAGGCTCGATTCAAATATGTTTTTTTTTAAGTAAAACATGAAACCTCTTTTAAAACAACACATTTAATTTCTGTGACATACTGCTGAGTGAAACAAGATATTCAATAAGAAAACAGTAGGACATGACTTGATTTAATCCACTGGGAATTACAAAAACTACTTTTTGTCTTAAGAATAACATGCACTGATGAATTGTGCACAATAAGACCAGCAGCATGTATTAGGAAAAGTAAAAAGATTTCATATTTCTTTAAGCACGTTTAAGCATACTGCAGCCTCTTGATTTGGGAAATATCTTCAGCTAGTGATGGCACATCCAAAAAAGAGAGAGGCAGTTGTGCCCGAGGCAATTTAATGAGCCATTAAAACCATCAAGAACATCTCTTCCTGTAGCTTTCTAAGAATCACAGAAGGCCCTGTCAACCATCAAGAATTCTCTAACTCTAACAAGCTAGCTGCTAAACATCTCTATTAAACTCTCTTTTTTGGGAAGAAAAAAAACAACTCTTTAAACCTGCATGAGACCCAAAAAATACACAGCTTCTCCTCATGAGAGAAAACTATGAGGCAGGCGATGCGGTAGAGTGCCAGCAGAGGGAAATCTCTACTACGGTAATTAGCTCGAGGGGAGGTGTGCATGGGGCTTTTTGAAAGTGCTCATCGTGGGGAAGGATTGAAGAGAGGCATGTGTGTGTTTCAGTACACGGTGAATAGATAAGGACATTTTTTGAGCTCCCTGTGCTAATAGTACTTGTTTGCAATTATGTGGTCTTACGCCAAGAACATACTTCCCAATTATGTGCAATTAGGGAAATGTATGTTTCGCCGAAAAGACGTGGCAAATTATCCTAGCCTCTAATCTGGCATCTTTCATAAGGGATAATTTCCCATGACCAAAGAGGCCTGCCTGCTTTTCTCTTTCAGATACACAGGATCTCCATTTCAAACTAATGGCTTTAAGTGCACGCTGGATGTCGTGTGTTGTGCGTCCGCTGTAACCCTGGTCGAAAGCTTCTGTAATTATAAACAATTTTCAGTTGCGTATTTTTCATAAAGACACTTATGGATTGCCAGGGTCATATGCTTCATACAGCACACTAACAATGGAAAAACATCACTAACAGTGGAAAAATTATTTTCACACTTACTTATTATAAAACCTGCATCAGTTTTGCAGGTTTTGGTTTTACCCTTAAATATATATTAAATATAAGTATGCAAAAATTAACACCAATTATAAAAAATATTTATAATATAATATAATGCCACATACAAAAACAACTCAGAATAGTGCATGCAATCAAATAATTGTCATAATTACTGATGCACTCCCATTGCACATCAACTGTGCTGTTCTTCCAAGTCAGTGGCGACTTGCAATTTCGAGAATTTGCCAAAATCTGCTGCACATTCACAGACTGAATTTCCACACAGAGAAAGACTCTGTTTGCGTGCCAAAACACAGCCAAATGGACCAGGATCCCCTTGAAGGCTTAGCATACAAATGATGCTTATTTGAATGACTGCATTTAAAAACCCTCAGGACCCCAAGTGAATCAACAGTAATGCACTTCTTCATTCAGACGATGCGCTGGACCCCTCTTGGATGATTGGAGAGAAGGATCATGGGTAATTTAGTGTATTCTTGTCTTTTAACGTGTTTTGTATCTATCTGCAGATTTAAAAATAATTCTTAAAAAGGATTCTTTTTTTTATTATTATTATTTTGACACAATCAGCATGTCAACGAGTATCTACAGCTGATGTTTGGTCCAGCATGCCCAAGGAGACGAACTTTCAGGCTCCTAACCTCATTAATTTATTAACAGCAAATTACAATTTTAAATTCACTCATCATATCCAGTCCTCTCTATATTCACATTTGAATAAAACTGTCAAATGACCACAATTGACAAGTACTTTCTTAGACAATGTGTTAATTGCATACAAAATCAATCGATGTAAAACAAATAAGCAAAATACTTTGGACTGGCCGGTGGCATGATGAGAGGCAAACTCACCTGACAGGGGCCCCTCGTGACTGGGCGGGTTTTAAAAGGACGGTGATTGTCGTGTCCGTCTCATTGAGCGGAGAGTCGGTCTCATATTCAGGCATGGATGGAGCTGCAGACACAGAATCTTGTTAAAGGACACAGATTATAAAGAAAGAAAGGATATAAAGAAAGTACATACTGTATAGCTCAGAAAACCTCATTTCAAGTGACAAGGACAAATGGATGAGAAACAGATGTCTAAAAAGCTTTTTAAAAAGCACTTTTTGTTTAAAAAGCACTTTTTTTTTTGGTTTATGTAACAAGCATGAATCAACTGTATTTGCAAGTATAAAATGACCAATATTTCTGAGTATACAGTAGTGGCCAAAAGTGATGTCCGGCCTACGAAATGTGACATCTTCACCAAATATTATATGGTAATATAAATGATTACATAATACGATTTTGTAGGCATATTGCATAGTTGTGCTTGGTGCCAATAGTTTTATCTGTGATAACACAATGGAACATGCCAAATCGTGTGGACATTTTTTGGCCAGGCTGTCAAACAATGAAATTGTGAACACATGCAAGAACAAGAGAGAACCAACCAAATATTAATATCTGATTATGTTGCAGTCAATGTATGCTTTTTGTTTTTCTATGCAATTTAAATTTCTATGCAATGACTGTTTTCATAAACTGAGGGATACGTCAAAATTGTTGTCTGTGTCGATTGACAGCATGTTACAGAGTTTAGAGTTTAGCTTATAATGAAGTCTGAACTCAGCTGCCATTCAAACACATAACTATGTTTTAATATTATGTATAATTAATATTCATGCTTTTGTAAAAACATTCATTTCACAGTATTTACTCCTATGAGAAAGCATACCATTTGGAAGCCTGACTCAGAGGTCATTACCATGTAATCATACTGAAAATGTCACTCTCTCATTACAGTGTTTAGATTCAGTGAACAATACGGTTTTAATAAATGGTGTCTGGCGTTCTACACAAATGCCACGTCATTATGAAACGGAACGAACTGACAGCCGCGGGCCACAGAAATTGGGCTGAACTTGTGGAGGATGTTGTTTACGATTCATGTTCTCATTATTCCATTCACTTTACATTAACTGTATTCCAATGATATTTATGCCAATAACACAACACGCTAATGAGATTTTCGCTCCAGCAAAGCTTCTTTAAGATACTAGAAAAAGTCAAAATGACAAAACTAATTATGCAAATTTTAGAAATGCAAGAAATAATTATGTAAGCAATCAAATTAAGCTTATTTAACCCCATCAGTTCATGTTCGCTGAAATAATTTCATACATTATCATCAGTCTGTCCGATGTGAATACTCTATCTCCATAAAGAACAAATGTCTGTCACATTAACTCAATTAAACTGGAACTTGAGGGTCTGTTTTACTAAAACTGTGCATAATTATCACTTCGCATACCCAACAATCTGAGCTGAACCCTTGCCTGAAACCCTCACCTGCGATCTTGGTGGCTATACGGGTGGTTACGGGTGGGCCGAAGCCTTTGTTGGTGCTGGCTTTCAGAGTGAAGTAGTATGTGGTGCCAGGATACAACCCAACGAAGAGATGATGTGTCTCATTTTGGAGTTTGAAGACCCGGCCACGTTGTGTTGTCAAATCTGCACTGGGGTCCAGGGAGCCAAGTGCCTTATAGGTGATCTAATGAAAGAGACGAGTCCATTCGTTATTATTACAATGATAACTTACATTATGACATAGTTTGTTTACCACCATGACATTTCAAACCCGAATGACTTTCCATAAAATGCAAAGGAAAAGGTTTTGAAAGCATATATTGACCAAAAGCTGTTGAACTTCAACTAACTAACTATTAACTAACACTTTTGCCATAAACTCCTAATTACTGCGTATTAATAGTTAGTTAAGTTTAATATGTTAAGTTTAATAAGTTTTAATATGTAGTTGTTAAGTTTAAAATTGGGTAGGATTAAGGGATGTCGAATATGCTCATGCAGAATAAGGTATTAATATGAGCTTTATAAGTACTAATAAAAAGCCATTATCCTAGTAATATGCATGATATGCTATATGCTAATGAGCAACTAGTTAAAGGGTTAGTTCACCCAAAAATGAAAATTATGTCATATCACCCTCATGTCGTTCCAAACCAGTAAGACCTCCGTTCATCTTCGGAACACAGTTTAAGATATTTTAGATTTAGTCCGAGAGCTTTCTGTCCCTCCATTGAAAATGTATGTACGGTATACTGTCCATGTCCAGAAAGGTAATAAAAACATCATCAAAGTAGTCCATGTGACATCAGTGGGTTAGTTAGAAGTTTTTGAAGCATCTAAAATACATTTTGGTCCAAAAATAACAAAAACTACGACTTTATTCAGCATTGTCTTCTCTTCCGGGTCTGTCGTATATATCCGCTTTCACACAGTGACGCTGCTGCTTCTTCTTCTACGGCGGTTGGCATCCAGCTTATTGGTGCATTACCGCCCCCTTCTGCTCCGGACAGTGACGCGATTAGGACATCCGCGACATGCACCTACGCACCATTTTAAAAAATATAGCAATACCAATATACAAACAATGTAGAATAGCTTGAATACAGCGTGCGTCTCCCTCAGACTGTAAACGAAGCTCGGGCGCACCGGATAACACGTCAGCAGCGTCACTGTCCGGAGCAGAAGGGGGCGGTAATGCACCAATAAGCTGGATGCCAACCGCCGTAGAAGAAGAAGAAGCAGCGTCACTGTGGATATATAGCCTGACTACGTCAGACTTCCTACTTCCGCTCAATTTCATTTCGCTTCTGTACTCAGTCTGATACAGCGTCAGAGCTTTGTGTTTGCCACCGGTCTGGAAACAGCCGGGCCAATCAACGAACAGAGGGCGGGCTGAGAGCCGTGACGTAGATGCTAAGCGCCGAGTTTTACATTGTAGGTTAGAGAAATCGAAAACCGAAACGACCGCGGAAATGGGAAACGAGACACGGGATGCAAACTTCGGGATGCATTAACTTCGCATAATCTGCAAAAGTCGTTTACAGCCATGTTCACTCCGGTATTTCGCTCACATCATCATGTGTTTACAACAGGTTTACAGTGGAAGTTCAATCATAGATTTGAGTTCGATGCATGATGTCTGTGCTTCGATGCGGCTGTACAGGCGGATAACATACGTCATAACTAAACGTATCTGATTGGCTTACGGGTAACCAATGATTTTAAACTTCAGACAAGCGTCCCCTAGCGAGAGAGAAAACACTTCTCTATTATGCCATTCCAGACTCTGTCTACGAAGCAAAGTGAAGTAGCAGAGTCTGGTATTACCAGGCTAGTGGATATACACAGACGCGGAAGAAAAGACAATGCTGAATAAAGTCGTAGTTTTTGTTATTTTTGGACCAAAATGTATTTTCGATGCTTCAAAAACTTCTAACTAACCCACTGATGTCACATGGACTACTTTGATGATGTTTTTATTACCTTTCTGGACATGGACAGTCTACCATACAAACACTTTCAATGGAGGGACAGAAAGCTCTCGGACTAAATCTAAAATATCCTAAACTGTGTTCCCAAGATGAACGGAGGTCTTACGGGTTTGGAACGACATGAGGGTGAGTCATTAATGACATCATTTTCATTTTTGGGTGAACTAACCCTTTAATAGTGAGAACTGGAGCCTAAACTAAAGTGTTATATTTATATACCAAAGTGCTTTCAATGAAAAAATAAAACACAGTTTAAAACATCTTTTGCTTCGCTGAAGAGAGAAAGTCCAAGGTTTGGAGCAACATGAGGCTAAGCAAATTACAGAGATTTTATTTTTGGGTGAATTAGCATTATTTTTCTTAATAGCATCAATCTTTTGAAACATGAGAGCAATTTAGCACTGAACATTTTTCTTTTACTGGATCTCTTTCAGTTACTTTGGCTTTTCTGCATTTCTGTTCTCTCCAAATATTTGAGAGAATTTCAGTTACTAGAAATGCAACCCAAAACAATATTATGATTACAATGAATAACAAGCACATTCAGTGCACTGCGCTGTAAATACAAGCTGCTTATTAAATCACTTTTACGAGGATTTGCTTCAAACATGTAAATTTTGAAAAACAATATCCAGTTAAGAATTAACATGGCCCAAAACAATTACTAAACTAGGCTACAGATAACCATTATCATGCTAAGATGCACATACGTCACATCTCAGAGGAGGCTGATGGAAATTGATGGCCACAGTGTATATGGGTAATCAAAACATTTTAGCCCTGACGTTTCACACTTCATAACTCCATTCCACAATCCAAATCAAATAAATTGACAGCTGGGTGCCTGGCAGGCCCGCTGCCTAAAAGCTTTTCATGCATAGTGGAGTGATTCAGAATGCCCTCTAAACACTCTCAGTCACAAACACACACACACACACACACATGTGACTGTCCACTGACCACAGGCAACAAAACAGTCAGGAGAAGCAAATCTGCACATTCAAACCAAATATCGCTCCAGAAAATCCACACACAAACACAGACACAAACATGAGGGAAAGACTTTTTATTAAACATCAGAATAAGACTTGTTGCCATTCTAGTGATTCCGAAATTAAAATTAATATGACATCTACATGCTGCTTTTATGTCAATTTTGGAGCTTGACACCCCTGGTATATACACTACCACTATATACAGTGTGTATATAAAAGACATGCAGTAGGTTTTCCTTTTCAAACTAGTATCAGTTTAAACTTTCATGCTTGTTGTTTGATTTCATGTCAAAGGATTGTTTATACTGGCACATTTTTATGCTTTCCAGTGGCATAGTTTTGATTTAATATGCTATCATGTTTCATGTTCGGTCAGTAAATCACACAGTGCCACTGAGGTGTGGCGGAGCAGTCGGATGTAATATACTGCCAAACACAAGTTTACATGTTATGGATTATAAATAATAGAGAATTACAGCCTGAATTTTGCTTTTACAGCTAACAATTTACTGCACATGTGGACTGAAATGTTTAAACCCTCTTCATGACTGTTTGGAGAAACAGGTATTTCTCTCTCACTCACTGTTATAATCAAACTGCGCAATTCAAAAGACAAAATCCCATTCTTAATTTTTCTCTTAAATCCAGTTTAGCCTTGCAAACTTACCAGTTTGACAGTTAGATACTTTGTTTTAAATTCACAGGTTTTCCTGTAAATGAAAGGGCATTAGAGACTGATGGCAGGCCTTTTATTAAAGGGGCTTTTAAAATATCATCTATTGCCTTTGGCGTAGCTCCTCTGTAAATTTGTGCCCTTGTTCGGTGTTAATATACTCAAACAACAGCGCGTCGTATAGTTCTTTACAGCCCAATGAAACAGAAAGCGTGAGATGGCTGAAGGGTATTGTTCGTGTAATATACAGACAGCTGGACAATTCAGCTGTAAGCTGCACACAAGATGTTATGATACAGGTTTATACATACAATTACAAAGAGTCATATTTCATTTTGAACAGTCTTTCTATTGTTTTACCTTACAAAATGATTTGCTTAAAACATGTTTTAAAATGACAATTATTTCAATCATGACAACTCTCGGAGTGGATTAAATTCAACCAGCATTCATTGGCATGGGGCATGAAGTATACATGGCTTGATTTTGGCGTACGAGATCTGCTACGTTGCTGTTGCTGCTGAGCAAATACAAATTTGTTCAGCTTAGTCAAATAAAATAAAAAGGAAAAGGCTGCTGCAAAAATGGTAGAACCCCGTAGCAGATCTCTACTGGTGACGCTGGGGAGGAGGAGGGATAACAGCGCTTCACACTGCGCAGCTTATCGATCGCAGGCTAGGGTACGATATATATAGTTGTGTGGATTTGGAGTTACTTCTGATTGGCTGGTGCCACAGCCAGTGTTGGGGGTAACGCATTACAAGTAACGTCTCGGTTACAAAGGTAACCCTCGTTCCCTGAAGGAGGGAACGGAGACGTACGTCGGATGACCGACGAATAGGAATCTCGCTAGAGAGGCCAATCTACTTCGAGTGTAACTAAACGAGCCAATGCACATTGGCATGCAATCATATGCATCAGCTGCTCGCCTCGCAGCGCGGGTATATAATGAGCAGCAGGTGCGTTGCATCTTCAGGTTTTCGCTGAGGAGCCGAACCCAGCAGGTGGCAGCATCAGCAGGACAGCGCCTGTGGCGACGGGACGTACGTCTCCGTTCCCTCCTTCAGGGAACGAGGGTTACCTTTGTAACCGAGACGTTCCCATTCAGTCGGTCACTTCGACGTACGTCGGATGACCGACGAATAGGAATCCCTACCAAAGCGCCACAGGAGGTGCCCTCTTCCAGTGCTCTGTTGTGAGCCACCTGAACCCCCTTGCCTAAGGACGGTGGGACCGGGCTCACACAGAGAGGGTCGATCACTGTTGTTCCCAAAACCCACTCAGTGAGACTATAGATACCACTGGGAGCGTAACCTTACGTCAGATAAGGAACGCTGCGGAAGCCATATCCTTCCCCGAAGGAGTTATATGGATAAGTACATATGGACTAACCTTGTAGGTTGTACAACATATGGAAGAACTGGGGTGACTCCAACTTGGTGGGTTCTCCCAGAGGGAAAGACACGGGCTTCGATTAGGAGCAACCGTGGAAAGCCGCATATGGGATCCCCGTAGGGTCACACATATGGAACCCAGCCTAAATCCGGTTCTCAAGGATTCAACGGAGTAAGGCCTGGCGACCGACGCTCCGCCACGTCGGCTGCCGAAGGGATGTCGGAGGACTCGACAGGGTCTGCCTTGTAGGGACTCTCTGGAGAAAAGAAGCGCATGTCGCGCAGCAAGCGGACACTAAGCCGGGGCCTCTCCGTGCCTCTGACCTGAGGCGAGAACACGGGAGGAGACCGGCTCCACACGAAGGCTATAGTACCTAGCGAACGTGTTAGGTGTCGCCCAGCCCGCAGCTCTACAAATGTCTGTCAGCGAGGCGCCACGAGCCAGCGCCCAGGAGGATGCTACACCTCTCGTGGAGTGAGCATGCAACCTGAGCGGGCAGGGCACGCCCTGAGCTTGATAAGCCAGGGCGATGGCATCCACTATCCAGTGGGCCATCCTCTGCTTGGAGACAGCCTTTCCCTTCTGCTGGCCTCCGTAACAGACAAAGAGCTGGTCTGAGGTCCTGAAGCTTCGAGTTCTGTCTATGTACCGTCGCAAAGCGCGGACTGGACAGAGCAAAGCCAGGGCTGGGTCTGCCTCCTCCGAGGGCAGCGCTTGCAGGCTCACCACCTGGTCCCTGAAGGGAGTGGTGGGAACCTTGGGCACGTAGCCAGGCCGGGGTCTCAGTACCACGTGGCTGTCGCCCGGCCCGAACTCCAGGCACGATTCGTCGACCGAAAATGACTGCAGGTCCCCTACCCTCTTGATGGAGGCCAATGCAACCAGCAGCAAAGTCTTCATAGACAGAATCTTTAAGTCTGCTGATTGCAAAGGCTCAAAGGGAGCAATCTGGAGTGCTCTTAGCACCAGAGCGAGGTCCCAAGAGGGTATGGAGGGAGGTCGAGGAGGATTTAACCGTCTCGCCCCCCTAAGGAACCTGATGACCAGGTCGTGCTGACCAACAGATTTGCCATCTATGTGGTCGTGGTAAGCGGAGATAGCAGCAGTCTGGACTTTGAGGGTGGAGGGGGACAGCCTACGCTCCAACCCTTGCTGCAAGAAGGAAAGCACGACTCCGATCGAGCATCTTCGGGGGTCTTCTCGGCGAGAAGAGCACCACTCGACGAACAGGTTCCACTTCGAGGCGTAAGCACGTCTTGTAGACGGTGCACGTGCCGAAGTGATGGTGTTAAGTACCTCAGGGGGTAAGTCACCTAGAACCTCCGCGTCCCGTCCAGGGGCCAGACATGGAGTTTCCAGAGGTCTGGACGCGGGTGCCAGAGAGTGCCCCGTCTCTGAGAAAGAAGGTCCTTCCTCAGAGGGATGGGCCAGGGAGGGGCTGTCGCGAGGAGAGAGAGTTCTGGGAACCAGGTCCGGTTGGGCCAGTAGGGCGCAACTAGCAAGACCTGCTCCTCGTCCTCCCTGACTTTGCACAGTGTCTGTGCAAGTAGGCTCACTGGGGGAAACGCATATTTGCGCAGGCCCCGGGGCCAGCTGTGTGCCAGTGCGTCTGTCCCGAGTGTTCCCTCGGTCAGAGAGTAAAACAACTGGCAGTGGGAGGTCTCTAGAGAGGCATACAGGTCTACCTGAGCCTCTCCGAACTCTTTCCAGATCAGCTGAACCACCTGGGGGTGGAGTCGCCACTCTCCTGGCAGCGCAGCTCGTGACAGCTCGTCGGCCACACGGTTGAGCACACCGGGAACATGAATGGCGCGAAGCGACCTCAGATGCTTCTGACTCCAGAGGAGGAGATGGCGGGCGAGTTGCGACATGCGACGGGAGCGTAGACCACCTTGACGGTTGATGTACGCAACGGTCGCAGTGTTGTCCGTACGGACCAGTACATGCTTGCCCCGTAACGGCCCTTTGAGGCGGCTCAGAGCAAGGCGTACTGCCAGCAACTCGAGGCAATTGATGTGCCAATGCAGATGGGGTCCCGTCCAAACCCCTGACACTGCATGCCCGTTGTACGTGGCACCCCAGCCGGTGGCCGAAGCATCTGTGAATACCACAGCATGCCGGGACACTTGTTCTAGGGGCACTCCTGCCCGAAGAAACAAAGGGTCCGACCACGGGCTGAAGGCTTGGCGGCACTCCTGAGTGATTGGCACCCGGAACGTGCCGTGTAGCCACGCCCATCTCGGGACTCGGCCGTGAAGCCAGTGCTGAAGCGGTCTCATATGAAGCAGACCGAGCGGTGTTACAGCCGCTGCGGCCGCCATATGCCCCAGGAGCCTCTGAAAAAATTTCAGTGGGACCGCTGTCCTGCCGTTGAAAGTATTCAGGCAGTTCAACACCGACCGAGCACGTTCCTCTGTGAGGCGTGCTATCTGTTCGACCGAATCCAACTCCATACCGAGAAAAGAGATCCTCTGCACTGGGGCGAGTTTGCTCTTTTCCCAGTTGACCTGAAGCCCCAACTGGCTGAGGTGACTGAGCACCAAGTCCCTGTGTTCGCACAACTGATCCCGAGACTGTGCTAGGATAAGCCAGTCGTCTAGATAGTTGAGGATGCGAACACCCTGTTCTCTCATGGGAACAAGGGCTCCCTCCACGACTTTCGTGAAGACGCGGGGAGACAGGGCGAGCCCGAAGGGTAGGACCCTGTACTGGTATGCTCGACCTTCGAACGCGAACCTCAGGAATGGCCTGTGTCGCGGAAGAATCGAAACATGGAAGTACGCGTCCTTCAGGTCGATCGCTGCAAACCAATCTCGGGGACGGATGCATTCGAAAATGCGTTTCTGCGTGAGCATTTTGAACGGTAGCTTGTGGAGGCTCCGATTCAAAAGACGCAGGTCCAAGATCGGTCGTAACCCGCCGCTTTTCTTGGGTACAATGAAGTAGGGACTGTAGAACCCTGACCTCATATCGGCTGGAGGGACCGGCTCGATCGCGTCCTTCGCCAGTAGGACTGCGATCTCCGCACGCAGGACAGGGGCATCGGCAGCTTTCACTGTAGTGAAGAGGATGCCCCTGAACTTGGGGGGGCGCCGGGCGAACTGAATCGCATAGCCGAGCCTGATGGTCCGAAGGAGCCAGCGAGACGGACTGGGGAGCGCTAGCCAGGCTCCCAGAGACCGAGCACCAAGCGGCACCAAGGGGACCACCGGCGTACCCGCCGCGGGGCAGCAAGGTGGAACGCAGGGACGCGGCCCGGGGGGCTCTCTGTATGAGGCGGCCCGAAGCGGGGTCACAGTGTGCTGTGCAACACTTACCTGCTTCCACAGGTGGACAGAGGGAGCAGTCGAGGTTTTGTCTGCCTGCTGCTCGCTGCTGTCCGCTGGCGACAGAAGAGGTGGATGAGAGTGGTGAGGTTCTTGCCCTCCCACTGCCCTCCGAGCCCTCTTCGGACCCGGAGATAGAGGAAACTGCTCTTTTATTGAAAATTTGGGTACCGCTGGTCGTTGGGCCAGCGGCGGAACAAAAAGGGGAAACAAAAGATTCTCCACCCGGCCCTCCTCCGGGGGAAGGAGCGGTGCGGTCACCACCTCCTGAAGAGCAGTCCCATCCATCTCCGGGTCGCCCGTCCTAGGGCCGCTTGGACTTGGCCTTGCCACCCTTCTTTTTAGGGGGTGGCGGGACGGGCTGGGCACCCCGCCCGCGACCGGCTCCACGACGCCGCTTGGATGGAGGCTGCTGCTGCGGCGTGGGAGCGGGGGCGGCCGCAGGGGGGCGCCCTCGGCGACGGGCAGACTGAGGTGCCGCCGGCGGTGGGGGTGCAGCAGCTGACCGCCTCGGCAGGATGTGACTAATGGCCTCAGACTGCTTTTGTACAGCCGAGAACTGTTGGGCAAAGTTCTCGACCGCGTCGCCGAAGAGGCCGGTCTGGGACACGGGGGAATTAAGAAACCTGACCTTGTCGGTATCCCTCATGTCCGCGAGACACAGCCAGAGATGGCGTTCCTGGACCACCATGGTGGACATCGCACGACCCACTGACCGCGCCGTAACCTTCGTCGCACGAAGCGCGAGGTCCGTCGCGGTACGAAGTTCTTGTAGAACTTGCGGATCATGACCACCCTCGTGTAGGTCCTTCAGTGCCTTGGCCTGATGGACCTGCAACAACGCCATAGCGTGTAAGGCAGAAGCGGCTTCCCCACAGGCCTGATAAGCCTTGCCGGTAAGATCCGACGAGTGCTTACAGGCCCGGGAAGGGAGAGACGGCTCCCCCCGCCAGGTGGAGTTAGGGCACAGTTGCATAGCAACGGCCCGTTCCACAGGGGGTATGCGCGCATAACCCTTCGCCGCTCCGCCAACAAGGGTGGTGAGGGAGGAGGACCCACCGACACGGTTTCGGGCAGTAAAAGGTGCCGTCCATGTGCCAGTGAGTTCTTCATGCACCTCCGGGAAGAAAGGCACTGGGGTGGGGGACTGAGAACCAGCCCTTGCCACCCCGAGAAACCAATCGTCCAACCGCGAGGGCTCGGGACACGGTGGAGGATTCCACACGAGCCCGACCCTGTTGGCGGCCCGGGAAAGCATAGCCATCATTTCCGGGTCTGAATCGGGCACAGATGTCACTCCCGAAGGAGGCAGCTGCGCCGAATCGTCATCCCCGAAAGTATCAGGCTCACCCTCCGATGCAGCGATCGACATCTGGTCGTCATGGGGAGCTCCGAAGGATACGGATGGTACACACCTCTGGGGTGGTCCACCGCGTTCCCCCGGCAGCTCTACTGGCTGCGGAGTGCACGAGGGATGAGGGTTCCTAGGGGGTTGGTTCCCCGAAGGAAGCGCGCTCACCGTGATCCTCAAGTCACCAGTCCCAGCGCCCGAAGCAACCCTCTGAGGAGGATTGGAACGAGGCGCCGGGACCGGGACTCCACCCCTTTGCAGGAAGTGGAGTCTCGACCGCAACTCCGCGACGGTCATCATCCCACAATGGGTGCATGACTCGTCCACAAACGCCGCCTCAGCGTGCCTTAAGCCCAAGCACGTGATACAGCGCTGGTGACCATCCCGAGGCGCCAGGTAACGACCGCATCCAGAAACACACAAGTAGAACGACATCTTTAAAAAGACGCGAACTACTCGTGTAAGCTCTTTCAGGAACTGCTCTTTCAAGTGCCGAAGCACGCAGGGGAAAGCCGCTGCAGCACAGACAGGGAAATGTGCAGCCTGTCGTGTGCACTCTCCTTGGAGATGCTGCTCTTACCAGCCGTGAAAACAGCTTTTCAGCGCTCTTTAAAGCGCACCGTACCAGCCGTAAGAACGGCTTTCACAGCTGACACACAGCTTTCTTTGCTCAGTGGGCAAAAAAAGAAAATAAACAAAAGGAGAGAATCGGCCCCGCTGCTGTGCTGTTCCACCTGCACCAGACGAGAGAGCAGTAGAGAGAGCTGGCTCGTTCCTTTCACACTCGCTCGTAGATACTACCATGTGTAGTTCGGCTCCGAAGCGAAAAGCTGAAGATGCAACGCACCTGCTGCTCATTATATACCCGCGCTGCGAGGCGAGCAGCTGATGCATATGATTGCATGCCAATGTGCATTGGCTCGTTTAGTTACACTCGAAGTAGATTGGCCTCTCTAGCGAGATTCCTATTCGTCGGTCATCCGACGTACGTCGAAGTGACCGACTGAATGGGAACTTGAGTTACGTAATCAGATTACTTTTTCAAGTAACTAGTAAAGTAATGCATTACATTTTCAATTTACACCAAAATATCTGAGTTACTTTTTCAATTTCAATTTTCACATTTATTGACTTACATGTTGTCCCCATGTTGAGAGGAATAAAGTGCAGAGGGTGTTGTGTACGTTGTGTAAGCATGATGGTTATTGTAGTTTTAGACTAAATGTGAACATGCATTTATTCATCTCACTTGCACAAAAACATTCACTATTCCTCAAAATGAATAAAAACAGTGAAATGGACTCTCAGAATGTTTGCAAACCTGTAATAATTAACTATATTAAATTACACAAATATACTTTATGTATTTAATCTCAATTATTAACCAATGTCTTTGCTGCTGACCTTCAATATACCTAATTCAACCATACTAATAAGCAAAAAATACTTTAGATTAGATTTAGAAATAAGAACTAGAACTTCCTTCTTTTGTATCCTATTCTTCTTTAATCCAGAATGTCAGCACAGCTGAAAGGTTTGTTTAGAGAACTGTCCTGAGAAACCTGGCAAGATATGTTCTTTGCATTAGAGACGTTCTGAAATGGTCGTCAGTCAGCGTCATTGTGTTCTTGCATGAATGTTAAAAAATATTTCATTTTGCAGTATAGCTAGTAAGCCAACAGTTTCGTTTATCTAATTTTGGCTTAGCCTAAAGTTTTGAGTGATGTAGGCTATTTAATTTATCTTATTTTTCTCTGTGATATTTAGCCTATTATTCTTTGTGACATTTTTTCTCTGACATAGGGTGTTGACAGCATCACAGACAAATAACAAATAGCCTACAAATCTTGTATATATGCAACATTTTATATTTGTTATCCTCAATTACTCTCTTTCTTTAGGGGAAGTTTAAACTTGAGATTCTGGAAATGATCTTTAGCGGGACCCGTCGGGTCGGGAAGAAAATCACTATATGTGGACAGCAGGTGAACACAATTTTAGGCGGGAGCGGGTTCGTGTGGAATAGAACCATTGCGGGAGCGGGACGAAAAAAAAACGTCCCGTGCAGACCTCTAGCCTGAGGCTTATTTATTTCACTTTTGGTGTGAAAGGGCCTTTTTGCCAAAAATAGAACTTTTTTGTTGTTATTAAAAAACAAACAAGCAAGCCCAGCCCAGTCCCGGTGAGAAAAAGTAACGCAAAAGTAATGTAACGCATTACTTTTCATAAAAAGTAACGCAATTAGTTACTTTTTCAGGCAGTAACGCAATATTGTAATGCATTACTTTTAAAAGTAACTTTCCCCAACACTGGCCACGGCATAGAAAGAACCAATCAGCGCTCAGTTAGAGTTTCATGACTTAACTTTGTATTTCGACATGTGTCTTAAGTGTCAAAAATAGTCAGACAGAAAAACTAGATAGATAGATAGATAGATAGATAGATAGATAGATAGATAGATTGCAGATGTTATAGTGAGTTTGAATGTGTATTTTCCATCTTTAAAAAGAGAACACTTGGTCACTCAATTTATAATACGTCATTAAAATGTACTTGTACCAGTCCTTTCACTTTTGACAATGTGTCCTCCACAAAATTGAGCAATTTTTCCATATTTCAGTCACTAAATGGAGAAAGAGAAAAAAAACAACAACAACAACAACAACAAAAAACATAAGAGCTCAAAGGCCAGCATGGAGATCAATAGACCTCCAATTACTCTGTCATCACTTAAATGTCCTGATGGTGGAAAAACACAAGGGATGATCAGTCCTATAGAAGACTGAAAGTATGAAATGAAGAGGCGAGGATGGGGGATCTATCTCTCTTTCTCGTCTGTCCTCCCTCTCACTTTTCAGACTGTGTTGTCAGGGGAGACAGGAAGTGTTGGCCAGGGGGCATTTGATGCCACGCGACAGGCTGCTAAAAGTGGCCTAATGCACTACTGAACGCACTGTGGCTCTCTGTTAAAAGAGCCGCTTGAGTTTAATTGACCACAGCTGATTTGAAAAGGGTTCATTTCCCAGTTCAGTTTGGCAGGGGAGATAGGAATGTGAAGAAAACAGCCCTGTTTGTGGGAGATACTGGATTTATGGCTACTTTGCTTCAGTAATAAGAAAAAAAAGAGAGAGAAATGCTGTTCCAAAACATAGTGAGCTGCCTTTTAAGGCAGAATTTTAAGGCATCAAACGGTACGTGCACTAGCAACAAAAAGGTTTCAATGGCAACTTAAAAGGTTAGTTCACCCAAAAATGAAAATAATTTATTACTCACCCTCATGTCGTTCTACACCCGTAAATCCTTCATTCATCTTCGGAACACAAATTAAGATATTTTTGATGAAATCCGATGGCTTAGTGATGCCTCTATTGCCAACCGCTGATTCGAAACAAAAGATTCGTAACGCTTCGAAGCAGTGTTTTGAAATCAAAGATGAACAAAGGTCTTACGGGTGTAGAACGACATGAGGGTGAGTAATAAATTACATAATTTTCATTTTTAGGTGAACTAACCCTTTACGTACACTGCCTCTTAAGATACCTTATTTTGGCCAAATGCATTTTGATGAAAAATGCAAAGCTAAATAAATTAATAAATAAATAATCACTAAAATAATTCTGTGTAATTAAAGTTGTGTATTATACCCATTATTTGTGTTTATTATGTTTTTTATGCTTATTACAGTATACCATGGCATTAGCAACATGCTGTTGTCTCAAGTTTCTGAGTTGCTGCCTATTTAAATTGTTCCTAAAAGTAGGCAGCTCACGACACTTTGGTACAGGGATAAAGTCTCTAATGAGACTGTCATACAGCATTCCTTTTTGTCATGTAAAAAATAACACTACAGTAACAAAAAAAAAAGGCACAAACAAACAAACGTACACATCTGTCACACAGAAGTACAACAATGAAGCTCAATGCAATTAAACATCTAAAATTCATCCTCTACAGGCATTCAACCCTTCAGAAAAGATTGTAAGAACTTAAAATCCAAGGCAACTCTTATCAAGAGTTATACAAGCAGATATGTAAAATGCAAAACTAAAAACTCATGCTGGATTGGTTAGTAATTCCTCGGCAGGAGCCTCGTTGAAGCCAGCCATCTCCTGAGATTTACAGTTGGTAAACAGACATGCTGAGAACTCAGAATATTTAGTATTTTGTAAGTTTGAGGGTGAGTTATGAGAGTTTGGGATGCCAGAAAGAAATTAGGTTACACAACATTTGGAGTAGAGAATAATACGTTATATTCCAGTCAATTCTGCAGGCATAAAATATAATTTAAAAAATAATAATAAAATATAAAAACAAACAAAAATATAGAAGAAAATACAGCACTATACAAATAGTAGTAATATAATAGTAGTATCAGTCTCATTTAATCAGACTTAAAGGGATAGATCACCCAAAAATGAAAATTCTGTCATCATTTACTCACCCTTGAGTTGTTCCAAACCTGTATGAGTTCCTTTCTTCTGTTGAACACAAAAGAAGATATTTTGAAGAATGTTGGTAAACAAACATTCTTCAAAATATATTATTTTGTGTTCAACAGAAGAAAGAAATTCAGACAGGTCTGGAACAACATAGGTGAGTAAATCATGACAGAATTGTCATTTTTGGGTGAACTATCCCTTTAAAGTCCACATTACTGCCAAATACCCACTGATGATCAACTACAACACAATGTGTTTTTTTTACACAGGGATTGGGGGACTGAGTCCGGAGAGTGAATTTCATGGGGGGGTCGGAGTTCCAGTGCAAAAGGTAGAGGATCATTTATCCACCTAATAGATTCCACATGCTATGCAAATTTCATACATAAATAAAGTGGGATTTGAAGAAAAAAAGAAGAAGAAAAAGAAGTGTCCCCAAGTCCCCCAGTGAATCTTGGCAATTTCCTCACTGGTTTCACATGATTTTTAATGGCGAATAAACCTTAAAATAATGATAACAGTCGAACCATTCAAATAATGGTGCAGCGTTCTCCACAAACAGGTGTACAACAATCATAGACAAATAAGCGGAAAATATCTACAGACTTTGTGATACAAATTTCTGTCCCCCTAAAAGTAAAAAGTACACATTACTTTACAAGACTCAGAAAAAGGCAGAATGCACAATATGCTTCTTTCAAAGATCTTTCATATCTTTCATATCTTTCAAAGATGCCATAGACCTGACAAACCCAGTGACTACAGACCACTACATCAACCTGGTACCTTGTCAACACGACTTCTTTCCCGCCGACTACTAGCAATGATACACTAATGTCTGCTGTTTTGGACAAAACAAAGGTACTTGAATCTCACCATCTCATGATACACGACAAACGGTAAATAAAAAACAACACTCTCAACATTAACCCAGATTTAGACCTCCCTCCAGCTGTCTCTAGACCACACGTGCAGGACCGTGAGCCCATTAATCGGGTTTAGCTGCTCTAGAGAGCTAGGGGTTACTGCTTCTCTTAACTCGAGTGCTTGCAACTCAAACGTTTATTGATGGAAATGAAAACAACACCATGACGGGAGGGGGGTGAGATGTGCACAGGTTTTCCTCCATCCCGTAAGGGCAGAACAGGCTGTTTATCTTCGTTAGAGGTGAAAACCTTCCCCACTATATCAGCACACAGACAGACAGCTCCTTACTTTGACTTATTTAGAGAGAGAAAAAAAGTTTGTTTTACTTACAAAAAACTTCTATAATGGTACCATGGTACATCAATGCCAAATAATAATACCATGGCACTGAATTATAATTTTTTATATACTAAAGTACTAACACTAAGATTCCAAAGTTTGTGATAAGTGTGATTTTTAAATGTTTTGTGAGTCTCATGCTCAGCAAGGCTGCATTTATTTGATCAAAAATACAATAAAAATAACAATATTGTGAATAATTATTACAATTTAAAATAACTGTTTTCTATTTTAAAATATTTTAAAATACAATTAATTTCTGTGACGCAAAGCTGAATTTTCAGCATCGTTACTCCAGTCTTCAGTGTCGCATGATCCTTCAGAAAACAATATAATATGCTGATTTGCTGCTCAAAAACCATTTCTTATTATTATCAAGGTTGAAAACAGCGTAATATTTTTTTGTGGAAACCACATTTTTTTTATGATCCTTTGATGAATAGAAAGTTCAACAGAACAGCATTTATATGTTATTTATGTTATTTTTACTTTGTTCTCAAAAATTCTTACTGATCCCAAACTTTTGAACAGCAGTGTACATGCCAAGAATACTATAAATCATGAATAACCATGTCATCATGACCCTTACAAAGAAGTACATGGTACATTGATGGTATCTGATGGTAATACTATGGTACTTTGAAATATACAACATAACTGAAATGAATGTACCATGGTTTTTACATGGTCCTCCATGGTACTTTCAAGAATATTATGGTGCTACCATGCTAGATGTCTAAAATACCATAATAGTACCATGGTACTTTTTTGCAAATAGTGCAAAAAGTCATGGTATGATACCATTGTACATTTTTGTTAATGAATATTCATAATCCATGGTATTTACGTGATGCTTCGTGTAAAAGATAATACAACGGTACTTTTTTGTTAGTGCAGTATAACTTAAAAAACGATGTGAAACTATACTACAATGGTGCAAAAACATGGTATAAAAAATATGGTACACTCAAAATCATATTTCGTCATTTTTATGTGTTTAAACATAAATAACAGTACTCGCAGAGAGTGTCAATATCCCCGTCCATCACTCCTCCAAAGAAAAAACCACCAGACATGTTCACTCTGTAAACAAAGTGGGTGGTTTGTTTCCATGCAACTCCAGACAGGAAGCCATCAGAAACGGCATAGGAGACACAGCGGAGGGGGGAAGACATCACGTCATCGCAAACTCACAACATGTCACGCAAATTAAACAAAACAAAGATCAAGAACTAAACACCCAGAGTGTGTAGAAATGTTCTGCTATTTACTCTTCCTCATTTGCATGGAGATAAAGAAAAATAAAGAAGCAGGAGTACAAAAGACACCTTCCTTTTACACATCTCAGTGTTGATTAATAAGGAGCTGTTGAGGATCTTCTCTGTCTTACTTTCCCTGAGTCTTTCATATGCACACTCTTATTTTGTCAGCAAAGCAATTAATTTCTGAAAGGCTTTGATGGTTTGATAACAGGAGGCTGTTGTGCAGAGAAATGAAGGGAGAGGAAACATACGGGGGGGGGGGGGTTGATCAAAAGTATGGATTTTGATGCAGGACACATCCCAGGTACACAGAAACTGATCTGAAATCCACTGCAATGTGTGTATCATACTTTGCAGGCAGCTCAGCTGTTCTTATAAGCAAAGATCAATGAACCACCCAGAACTTCATTGCATACAGTATACATGTGTGGCTGGTAACCAGAAGGTTGCTGGTTCATGCTCACATTAACTAAAATTAATGTACCATGGTTTTAGACCTATATGTATTAATTTAATAAATGTATAGTTACATTTATAATGTGTGTAAATTGATTATTGGTTACTTTTATATAAAAATATATACAAATGTATATATTGTATTGTTATAAAGTCACAATCAGTCTATCTATCCAGTCTATCTATCTATCCATCCATCCATCCATCCATCCATCCATCTATCTATCTATCTATCTATCTATCTATCTATCTATCTATCTATCTATCTATCTATCTATCTATCTATCTATCTATCTATCTAATATATAAACACTATCTTTATAAATGTATAATTACATAACATATAGCAATTAAAGCAATACATGTTCACATTATACTATATATATATATATATATATGTGTGTGTATATAGTGCATATGATATATAGAATACTGCATATGAAAAATGTTTAAAATATTAATGCGATATACAGTATATTGCAAATAACTTTATCACACTATCAAAAACAAAATAAAATAAAAAAACACTATCAATTTGTTATGTTTTTATTGCTATTTGTTGCAACTCTATTTTATTTCCTTCTTCGTGAGTTTAGACTTTTCTAAAGCTGTGAATCAAAAAACTTGCTAGTCACAAACAGGTTCTTCTTGTGAGCCTTCCGCTTCATTCATCTCCACACCTTCCCTTTCCTGCCTCTGAGCTCTTTGTCCTAAGTCTAATTTGTCTGAATCTCTAAAAGCGAGGAGAGGAGGCATACGGCTGCTCAGATCTCCAGGATAATTCTATTGGACGCTTCTAATTAAATCAATGAGGGCTATTATAGCAATTATCTGGCCAAATGGGACTGCATTGTGTCCGCTCGATACATTTAGTAAATTCTGTCAATCTTCTTATCACCAAGATGGCACATGCAGTAACCCCATTTTAATGACGCACCTGAATATGCGCAATCTCTCGCATGTGGTTTGTCTTCCTCATCAAATCAAAGAGATTGTGAGGCTCTTTTGTGCCTCCAGCCCACTCAAACACACAAATTAAAGCAAAAACTAGCTGTAATTTGTTTTTGTCATGCTGTGACTTCATTTCTCTGATTGTAATGCAGATATTCTATGCATTGACTAATAAATAATTAGTTCTAAAGAGTATATATATATATATAATTTTTGTGCAATATTTTTTACCAAATGTATACTGCTGCCTAATTTTACCACATAAATACACAAATAGAGATACACTGTACTTTGTGTTAACAAATCACCATTGTGCCCTTGAGCCAAGTACTTAACCTCAGTTGTTAAGTAGATTTTATTTATATATTATATTTATATATTATATATATTAATAGATTTTATTTTATTGTGTGTCACTATAGGAAAAAAACATTCAAGTCGCACAAAACCTTCACCTCTACACCTCTGTAGATCTTTATATATATACAGTATACACACACACACACACTTAAGCAAATAAAATAAAATAATCATCTATATATTTTCAAATACATATTTATTATTTAAAAAATAAATACATTTATATAAAAAAATATATATACAATATATATTTAACATTTTCTCACCTCATAGAGAGTAATGGCTCCATTAGTTTCATTCGGGGCCTTCCATTGCATGAAGATTTTCTCCTCGTATGGGCCTGTCTGGACGGACTCCATAGGAATGGGGCCAGGAACTAGTGTAGACACACAAACACACATTCAGACACATTTAGCAATCTAGGTTACATTTAAACATGTTTAGTCAACAGTATTGTGTCTATAATTCAAATACTCTACCATTACATCAACACCTTGATACAAAACGTAATTGTTTTGAGAACAGGGGTGACGTAGGGTGACAGAAATGGCTTGTGTTGCTGGGTAGAAGGTAAAGTGAGGCGAGCAGAGATTGGCTGACTAAAGAAGCAAAACTATGTCAAACACACCTCAGCCGCAATATTCGAAGTGTGAATTGTAACAGCTTTGCTACCCTTCGGTACCGAGAGGTGTTAACAAGTGCTACGAGTACCACTGTGCGCATATGCGTGTGTCTATTTGCATATTTTTGTGCGCACGTCCCCTCTGGCACACACAGCAAGTTTTCCAAATATACTCTTGCTAGAACATCATTAACACCCTAAAAACCTGTTTTCAAGATGTCATCATCCATACACAGCTTCATCTTGCTCTCATATGCCAGCATAGCATTTTCAGAGATGCTATGACATGACGATTTTATATATGACCATGTAAATGTGCTAATTTTGCGCCAGTTTGACAATAGCCAGTACATTATGTTAACTCGAGGCTATAGTTGTCTTTCATTTCTCAGTCTTGGTTAGTGTCTTTGACGTGACTGTTAGCGATGACACACTAATGAGTCAGACTGTTCCTGACAGTGTGTGCAAAAAGAACTAATGACTTAGCTAAAAGGCCGTTTAGTCCAACTTTGCAGCCCTAGCGCTGTTGTTTGCTTTGCACTTAGTCGTGGCTAATTGGGAGGGCAGATTAAAGAGATGAGCGTAGCAGAGCCGTAACGGGGCAAACGGGAGAGGCACCTCGGGCACAAACAGATTAGCTGGAGGTCATCGAAGAAAAGAACTAAAACATCTATTGTTCCTGCAGCATTTCATTTACACGGAATCAACGCAGAAAACCTAAACCTTTGACGCTATTATTACTCGGCTTTTTCCATGAGGAAAAGCTAATCTAGCTGTACTTTTATTTCCACTATATATTTATTTCACAAAACAAAACGTTTCTTCAATCCCGTTTCATTGCATGTAACTAAGGTCATCTTCAAAATGTACCAAGGTTGAGATGTTTGCCTTCAATCGTTATTAAAAGCTGAATAGTCTTTGGCATTTATTCTTCAATGGGAAAAGAATTGAGCTAATCTAACACTTTTACTGTGATCTGAGAGGATGCATTATTAACTTCTTTTAGCCACTATGCTCCAAAAATTTGGTCAAGAAAAAATCTTGACCAAAGGTCAAGACATATCTTTTTAAAGTTGCTTATCAATATAACAATAAGGTGTGAAGTTGTGTGTAAGTCAGTTTTATGTTTTATTTTATCTTATCATCAATTATATTATCATTGTTTTTATTTATTTTATATTGATATTGAGGTAAAACTATTCTTTATTTTACATTCTGAACCTTTTATAGTTGTTTTTGATTATTTTTATATTGATATTGTGTGATTTTATGCTCGTGTAACAGGTATACAAAGTATACAACTAAATATTGTTATAATTCACACAAAATTGTTCTCTTATACATTTTATGATACCTGATCTAAAGGTGCGCTTCTCCTTTAACTGTTGCGTGGTCACAGAATGACTTAATTTCCTGTCCTGTCTCCTCCTCTTCCCTTGTGATTCGATGGAAGAGGTAGGTTTCTTTTGTCATCCTGTTAATTTTATTTAATCCTTATTTTTATTATATCTTTCATATCTGTATTTCCACCCAAACTTATGTGTATAGTACTATTTTATCTATCCTTGGGATTATTTTTGTTATTTTACATTCTTTGAGGAATATTTCTGTCTTTTATGCGAGACCAGCACATGGTAATGGAGGTGCATCATTTGTTTTATAGAGTGTTATAAGGGCCACTCAATCTGAGGCTGCTTATTTGTCTCTTTTATTCAGTAAAAAGATCCAGTGAATCGGCTGTCCCGTGTCTGTCTTTTCATCCACACAACGTAACACAACGCAGACCATGTTTTAATACCTGGTGTCGCTGGCCGCACATCACGCCGGGCATAAGCGAGCCGCACGGGTTACACTTGAAGCACTTTGAGTTGCATTTTATGTATGAAAAGTGCTATACGAATAAATGTTTTTATTAAATTATGAAAATCATTTCACAAAATTATGATTTATGCAATAATGATTTTTTGATACTGAACAACAATTTAATGTGCATATGAGTTTTAGTTAAATATTGACTGATTTACCTAAAGTAGGCCTACTGGTTTGCTTTATTAGTAGAAACAACTTTCCTGAACTAATCAACTGAGAACAACTGCAAACATTATGTTTTAATATAAAAAAAATGATATGAATATAATCTAAATTAGATTGAATACAGATCATTCGTCATTGGCGTTGTACTTTTATTTTGGAAATCTCACTCATGCCGAGAAACGGAAAGTTTCTATATTGCTCATTGAACTAATCTCATCTCACGTCATGCTCTCTGATTAATTCTGTCGCGACCAAGTTCCTCTTCAATAGGTAGCGAGGTTGAGATATTTGCCCTCAATCGTTATTAAAAGCTGAACAGTCACTGCCATTTATTCTTCAATGGGAAAAGAATTGAGCTAATCAAAGAAAAGGTGAAAAACACTCGCTCACTGAGGTGCTGATGTCAGATATTGTACTGCAAAGTGAGGCCAGTTAAATTATATTTCCAACAATTCTTCAAATAGCTTGATTGGGCACAAGCCAACAAGCATATTAAATCACTGTTACAATGAAATATAATTAGATCCAGTCTTCCGTCCACTATCTTTTCCACTGTATAACCATGCCTGTGCGTGGAATTCTACTTTACATATTAATCCAGCTGATTAGCTTCTTGTGGGGAGACTTTGAGTGATGTTTCATTAAGTTTGAGGTGCACGAAACAATTTTTCCTCTTTTATGCTTGCCCCTCTCAAGATACAAATATCTTATAATAGGTTTCGTAATTGTCACACGTTCCATTTTTCTCTGAACCTTACTGATTATTTTAATCTCTGAACGCATCACAAACAACATACTCGCTCTTGTCCTGTTGATGCTTGTTTACGGGCAAGCGAGTTTTTCGTACGTACGGGGTTTGGCGTTATTGTTGACCTTATAAGGTAAAAATTGTCTGCAGTCCTCATGTTAATTTCACCCTCCTGCAATTATCACCATATAAGGTTACACAGAGAGACAAAACTGCTTCACTATTGATATGTTGCAGCTGTCTGTCAATTTGCTAACACAAAGGACAGCAATTATAGGTTTTCATATGCAAAAAAACATAAAAAAGGAAAAACATCAGTGCGGCAGACAAGAGCAGATACTGAATAACCAACAGAGTTCTATCCATATCAAAACAGACTCATCAGAACATGAAAATGAAAATCTGAAAGAAAATGAGATGAGTTTGAATTATACGCTATAATCTAATAATCTAAGGCCTGACAACAGGCTTTATTTTCACACGGTTTTATAGCACAGCATTAAAAACAAGCTGGGAGAAATTAATTGTAAATGGAGGCTGAGAGCTTCCCTCTGGGAAATTTTCAAATTAAGCGCCGCTTGCAAACCTTCCCTCCGTCTGAGAAACATTGTGTCTTTTCACAGACTGCGAAGCTTTAACATGCTCCACGATAGGATTTCCTTTTAACCGCAACACATCAATGAAACAGATGGATTAAAGGAGGATGGCTTTCATCATCTTTGCTTCATATTTGTTGCTTTTCTTTAGGAAGAGCAGGGCAGCACTATGGTCTAACAATTCTGTTTCCATTTACTTCTCTGAGTGGATCTGACTTCTATACAGACCTGAAGTGATTTCCAAATACACAGTGCTGACAATCTAATATCTTTTAATACAAACACTTTGACTGTGAGCATTACAACTGCTGAGATCTGAGAGGATGCATTATTAAAACATGAAAATCATTTCTACAGCCAATCAAAAGTATCACAAAAGTATGAAAGTATAATAAGTAAGCTTTATAAGCAGAAATAACTTTCCTGAACGAATCAACAACTGCACCAAACTTTGAATAGTACTAGGAAATATAATCTAAATTAACAGTGAATACAGATCATTTGTCTATGGCATTGTTTTAAAATATGATGCCAAACAGTTTAGCCCCTCACAAAAATCAACACTACTGTCCAGAGAAAGGAAAAATGCTAAATACAAAAACTCGGGGTAAAGTGTCCCACTTTACCTGCTTCTAGTTATTTCATTATTCATTTTTTTTAAAGAAATGAATTATTCAGGATGCATTACATTGGTCAAAAGTGACCCATACATTTACAAATCTCTATTTTAAATAAATGCTGTTCTTTTGAAATTTCTATTTATCAAAAAATCCTGAAAAAAACTGTCGCTGTTTTCACAAGTATATAGTAATAAGAAATGTTTCTTGATCATTAGAATGATTACAATTAGGATGAGAGTAAATTGTAGATTTTAATAATATTTCCCAATATTACTATTTCTAATGTATTTTTGATCAAATAAATGCAGTCTTGGTGAGCAGAAGACATCTTTTTAAACATTAAAACATCTTACCAACCCCAGACATTTGAATGGTAATGTATACCTATGTAAATAATCAAACTCGATACCACAGGCAACTAAAACTTACGTTTATACAAACATGACCACAGCCAAAAAGTAAGCTAAATTTAAAAAAAAAAAAAAAAAAAAAAAAAAAAAAGATTCTCTTTTAGGAATAAGTGTTGCCAATAAATCTGCATAAAACTATGTGTGTGTATACTGTACATTCACACATATAAGCAATTAAACAACCCCAGAAGCAATTGCAAATCTGCTACACTAATTACAAAATTACATCTGTGAGATTATAGTTTAATTAAAAGGCAAAAGGCTTTTTTCTTTTGTTGTCACTAAAAACAGGACTTTTCTTTGTTCTTATCATATTTGTTCTAATCAATGCTCTTATAACATCTAAAAAATACTGAAAGTCAGTGAAAAGCAGTAAGGCTATAAATGAAACAAAGAACAGAATTTACCAGCTTTTAAACCACTTTTGGAAATTGAAATAGTTTATTTTTGACCACAGCACAAAACCACTATTTTCTGTTTCAAACTTTCACATAGCATCTTTTGGTTATAAAAACATTAAAAATTCAAATCTACATTTTGATTTTAAAAAGTTTATTATAAAAACGTATTATTTTTTTCCCAAAATGCAATAAATCCATGATACTTTTTTTTTTTCAAAATACAATTAATCCATTAATATAAAAGTTATTTTTCAAATTGAAAATACACAACAAAGTAAGTATTTATCTTATATACAGGCATTTTACTAAAAATACATTCAGCCGTTGCTCCCAAAATGAATTCAACGGGTCATCTTGTTAATGTTATAAATTATTTGTCATTACCGATTAAAGAGTATCTGGCGCCACCGCATGGTTAAATAAACACATTTGCCGAGTACATTGGTATTAAAAGCCTTCAATGTTTACAGTGGGTGGAATGGTGCTCTGTGATTGGTTGAGCGGATATATCGCGTTCTGCGAAAAAGGAGATTGCAGTTTGTCATGTTTTGGAAAGAAAGGGAGAAAACATGACAGAATAACACACGCAAAATTAATAAATGACTTTTCAATACCGACCAGATACAATACTGATTTTGGTGGAAACTCAAATTTTGGAAAATGGCGTTTATCGCGCTTTGGAACCAAACTCTTCATGTGAGCGTTCCAATACAAAGACTTGATAAACAAAACCAAAGGCCCTTCAATCCTCAAGAACCAGAGGTAAGAGTCATTGAAGGGTTAGTTCACCCAAAAATGAAAATTCTGTCATTTATTACTCACCTTCATGTCGTTCCACACCCGTAAGACCTTTGTTCATCTTCAGAACACAAATTAAGATTTTTTTGATAAAATCCAATGGCTCATTAAGGCCTGCATCGCCAGCAATAACACTCCCTTTTTCAGTGCCCAGAAAGGAACTAAAAACATATTTAAAACAGTCCATGTTACTACAGTGGTTCAACCAATTAAAGTGGTTTAATATTATAAAGCGACTAGAATACTTTTTGTGCGCCAAAAGTAACAAAATAGCGACTTTATTCAACAATATCTAGTGATGTGCGATTTCAAAACACTGCTTCATGAAGCTTCGAAGCTTTACAAATCATTTGTTTCAGTGTTTCACAAATCAGTGGTTCGGAGCGCTATCAAACTGCCAGAGTCACGTGAACTACTGAAGTTTCAAAACACTTATGATGTAACGAAGCCTCATTTACTGAAATTGTTCGCTCTGAACCACTGATTCGAAACAAAAGATTTGTTAAGCTTCGAAGCTTCATGAAGCAGTGTTTTGAAATTACCCATCACTAGATATTGTGCAAGTCGCAATTTTTTATTTTTGGCGCACAAAAAGTATTCTCGCCGCTTTATAATATAAAGGTTGAACCACTGTAGTCACATGAACTGTTTTAAATATGCTTTTAGTAGCTTTCTGGGCACTGAAAAAGGGAGTGTTATTGCTGGTGATGCAGGCCTCACAGAGCCATCGGATTTTATCAAATATATCATAATTTGTGTTCCAAAGATGAACAAAGGTCTTATGGGTGTGGAACGACTTGAGGGCGAGTAATTAAGGACAAAATTTTCATTTTTGGGTGAACTAACCCTTTAAAACATGGAATAATTGAAATAATAGGCTGGGATCATTGAACGATTCCCAATTTCACATTTGAGGATGTGGAAATGTCCAAGGCATGTTGCCAAAAGCTACAACTGTCAACATTAGCATTAGTCCCTGATGTGAAATATCGGCTATATCAAAGGATGTTCTTGCCTACTGTGTTTTAATTTCACTGTACAGAAGCATTAACCTCCAGCTTTTCTGTACATGTGCCATTCTTCCAGCGAAGGTTAGTAGTTAATACACTTGTCTAATTCAAATATCTAGTGAGATTAAATGCCGGGAACCAGTATTGATGATTTCTGTACCTAACAAAGCTCCATTTAAAAGGTTCCTCAAACAACCTTCAAGTAAAAGGATATCATTTCAAAGAGAAGAAGATACTCAATGTATTTTTAATGCTCACAATTATGCCTCTCTACTGCGACTTTTTCTAATAAGGCTAAACCTTTGTTTTGGTATTAATAATCAAGAAAATAACAACTGCTATTCAATTTCAAGCATAGCCGTTTTGAGAGTTTTGCTGTCGGTATACAAATAGAAATATATTCTCCGGAATGAGAATGGGAATACAACATTGGTTTGCTAACATTCAAATAAATACATGAGTTTCATGATAGAGAGAACAAGTGTGAAGATCTTTAGAAAAAAAGGTTAGTAAATGTTAACAACATTGTATAATTGTTGTGCCTTGCAATCAATTTCCTACTAACTGTTTCTTTTATGTTTCTCATAGCACTCCATGGTCTCTTTCTTTTCACAATATAAAATAATTTCCACTTAAATCAATATTACATGTCCATTTATTTATTTGTTTATTTTTTGTTAAGTACGTAGCCATGGTAATCTTCAGTCAGGTCTTTTTTTATAACTACTTTTATATGAAATGAATCATGTGAACCATGTAAACGTGATTAATGCATTTGTAATTTGTTTAATTTGTAATGAGACAAAATGGATTCAATTGTAGACAAAAAAGAAAAAAATGATTTTGAATGTTTGTTCCCTTATCCGTGAACTCACGTTGACAGCATTGACAGCAACACTACATTTAAAGTTGTCCTTGATTATGATTTCACTTTTTTTAACTTTAGTTAGTGTGTAATGTTGCTGTTTGAGGATAAACAACATCTGCAAAATTACAATGCTCAAAGTTCAATGCAAAGGGAGATATTTTCTTTTACAGAAATCGCTTTTTAAGGATTACAACAAATGGCTGGTAGGGATTACAATGAGCTTCTTCCTGGGTTGGTGACATCACTAACCCTAAAATTTACATAAACCCCGCCCCCGAGAACACGCAACAAAGGGTGTGAGGCCATGTTGGGCCGCTTTAGAGAAGAGGAAGAGTTGTTGTAGTAGAGTGTTGTTGACATGCCGTCATTTTACGCCAGACTGCTTCACAAATGAGGGTCAATTCAACACTGGATTTGCACAAAAGATGAACATGACGGCACATGCTAGTCGATGAGTTGAATCAACTCCACAGAAACTACATAAGTTTATCTACTAAACATTCAGAAACGTCCAGTTTCATTCTAAAAGTTGTAACTTCTTCCTGAGTCTCTCCATCAGTGTCGACTCCGGTTTGAACAATGTAAGGCTGAACACCGTTACTGACAATCCTCATTTTAGCTGCGTGAGATTCTCCATCTTTGTTGTTGTTAAGCAACCGAATCGCGAGCTGTTAAAGCTCCGCCCTCTTCTGGAAAGGGGGTCAGGACCTGCAGCTCATTTGCATTTAAAGGGACACATAGAGAAATGATGTGTTTTTGCTCACACCCAAATAGGGGCAAATTTGACAAGCTATAATAAATGATCTGTGGGGTATTTTGAGCTGAAACTTCACAGACACATTCTGGGGACACCAGAGACTTACATTACATCTTGTGAAAAGGGGCATTATAGGTCCCTTTTAATCATTTGTATGCAGACTATAAAATAGTCATATTATTTTTTTCTAACATTTACAAAAAAAAAATATAATAGTAAAATCACATTCTGGCAAAGACACCTCTCAAATGCAATGATCTATTCAATTTGCAACCGGATGGATAGTTTGGCATTTTGTGTTGTCCATCTGCTAAAGGTTGATGGTTTCAGAAATTAAGTCATAAGTAATCATCAGTAATGTGATTACTGTTAAGACACAGTAATTAGTGAAGTAATCTCATTATAAACGGGAAAAGACAAGGTGCAAATTGTGGAGGATTTGGTGGGTCTTTATTAAAGCCTGAATCTCGCAGAAAGTAACAATAAAAGGTTTCGTATCTTACAACATCTATCCTATTCCAACATCTCGTTTAATCGAACTCACCATCTTCCTCTGTCTGTTTGACGATCTCCTCGCTCTCCTTGCTGCCCTCAGGGTTGGCCAGCACCAGCCGTAGTCTGACCGTCACGAAAGGCCTGAGTCCCCTCAGAGTGTAATGAGAGGAGGTCGGGATGAGCTCCTCAGCGGCAAACTCCTGCTGGTTGAACACATACTGGTACTGTACAGTCAGGTTAAAACTGTGGCAGCGTGTCACCGCATATCCAAAGGTCTCCCACTGCAGGGTCAGCTGACGGGCACGGATGTCCACCACGTTTACGTTCTGGGGACCGTTGACTGGATCTGTGGGGAGAAACAGGAAGGAAAGGGAAGACCGGAGATAAATTTGATGGGAAATTTTGATTACAAGCTCATCTTGACATTAGGCCAATATGCCAGAGCAATTATCAAAAGAGATATTTTTCCTCTTTTGCTTGTTCCATACTCTACCAACAGACATGTTGAATGGGTAACGTACATTTTTGTACGTAATATATGTACACAACATTTCAAACGGTTGGGGTTGGTAATATTTTTAATGTCTTCTTGAAAGAAGCCTTTTATGCTAATCAAGGCTGCATTTATTTGAGCAAAAATACAGTAAAGCAGTAATATTGTGAAATGTTATTACAATTTAAGATAAATTTCTATTTGAATATATTTCAAAATGTGATTTATTTCTGTGACGTCAAAGCTCAATCATTACTCCAGTCTTCAGTGTCACATGATCCTTTTGAAATCATTCTAATATGCTGATTTGGCGATCAAGAAATATTTCTTATTTTCATCAGTGTTGAAAACAGTTGTGCTGCTTAATATTTTTTTGTGGAATGATATAAGTTCAGAAAAACAGCATTTTTGTGACAGTGTAATGTTGGTTTTGAACAATTTAATGTATACTTGCTGAATAAAAGTATTAATTTTAAAAAAATCTTTCTGACCCCAAATTTTTGAATGGCAGTGTACACTACCGTTCAAAAGTTTGGGATCGGTACGATTTTTAATGTCTTTAAAAGAAGTTTCGCCTGCTCACCAAGGCTGCATTTATTTAATTAAAAATACAGTAAAATCAGTAATATTGTGAAATATTATTACAATTTAAAATAACTGTTTTCTATTTGAAAATATTTGAAAATGTAATTTATTCTTTTGTTGGCAAAGCTGAATTTTCAGCATCATTACTCCAGTCTTCAGTGTTACGTGATCCTTCAGAAATCATTCTAATATGCTGATCTGCTGCTCAAGAAACATTTATTGTATACAGATGTACAAAATATTTGTGTACAATATTTTTTTTCAGGATTCTTTGATGAATAGAAAGTTCAAAAGAACAGAATTTATTTGAAATATAATCTTGTGTTACATTTTAAATGTCTTTACTGTCACTTTTGATTGATTTAATGCATCCTTGCTGAAAAAAAAAATTATTTCTTTAAATTCTTCTCAAAAAAATAAAAATGAAAATTCTTACTGACCCCAAACTTTTGAACGGTAGTGTATAATGTTACAAAAGCTTTGTATTTCAGATAAATGCTGTTCTTTTGAACTTTCTATTCATCAAGGAATCCTGAAAAAAAAGTATACAACTGTTTTTAACTTTGATAATAATAATAAATGTTTCTTGAGCAGCAAATCATCATATTAAAATGATTTATGAAGACTGGAGAAATGATGCTGAAAATTCAGCTTTGCATCACAGGAATAAATTACATTTTATATTATATTCTAATAGAAAACTGTTATTTTAAATTGTAATAATATTTCACAATATTACTGTTTTTACTGTATTTTTAATTAAATAAATGCAATCTTGGTGAACAGACAAAACTTCTTTTAAAAATATGAAAAATCTTACCGATCCCAAACTTTTGAATGGTAGTGTATATATTTTAAAAAGTATAATGTCTAAAAACAAATAATTTGAACTCATTAAATATTATAATCACATGGTTCTCTGAAATACTTGATTCTGACTGATCAGTTGTTGCACTTTGCAGTCAAATTTCTATATAATCCTCATAAAACAAAATAATTTCAACTGTAATCAATATTTCACGCCATTATTTATATGGTAAGTATGGTTATGTGAGATAATAGATGGTCATAAGACAGTGTCATTTTCATAAACAAACCATAATGACTGTCTCACTGTACAGTTAACTTACAGCATAGGCATCCCTTATAGCTCAGCATTATTTGGACAACCTGCTCTTTAGATGTCTTCAAAGAGCTTTGAAAAACAGTTTCAGCGGAGCACCACTTTTGTAATAATCAAAATTGCAAGAACTTTGAACAAAATAAATACTAAAACTAAGCATTACAACTATCCTCTGTTGTATATGAGATCCTAAAACAATATTGAGTACTAAAACAAACAGTATCAGAGACTCGCCAGTGGATCCAGTGGGGTTGTTGGACAAAATCTCACACACTAATTCCTCTAGATTAGAAGAAAAGCATAAAAGAGGCATGCGACTGGTTTTTGACTTTGGCCTTGAATGAATCTTAAGGGAGCCGAATGTGAAAAGGAGTTTTAACGTATTAAGATAGTTTACATCATGGCAGCTCTCTTAGGGCGCTTTCATTCTCAAAGTTCTTAGAGTTCTTGTGTGCAGAGCAATTTGAGCATTGTGAGAACTGTGTCACGTCTAGGACAGACATCAGCTTCAATGGCTCAGTCATCAGTGGTTCCTACACATGGGAGTCTTAGACTTACAAAGTTTGAACTGCATTGAGTTCAACTGCATTGTGTTCAAGATCAAGGAAACCAGACAGATTGCTAGGAAAGTCAAAAAAAAAAAAAAAAAAAAATATCCACAACTGCTTTGTTGTCTGTTATTAATAGTAAACAGGAAGGCAAAGCCTCATTTTAGGCCCTCTGTGGGAGATATGCACTGTTGCTAAACTCTTTTGCTTAATCTTCGCTGAGCAAATTACAGAAAAACAACAACAAATGACCCCAAACCTCAAATATTTTATTCCTGAAAGCCAGATTACAGCTAATCTATGCTTAATCAGAGTTGGTTCTTATCTACAGGTGTCATCTAAGCAGATTTGAGACTGTAAATCCTACATGGCTAAGCCTCACTAGAATGGCTATAAAAGTAGAGACATATGTCCAATAGAGCAATATTTAGTCTCTCGGCCAGCGAGGGTCCATGCCCAACATGTAGCCCCCCATCGAGAGGAGGTGTTGGAGGGGTAGGGGATTTGCCTGGTGGACAGGTGAGGGGTAACAGTATCATCATTAATCTGACAGAAAGAGGTGAATATGTAAGAGCATTAGCAACACGCTAATGCGCGGCTGCGGGGTACGCCGTGGTGCCATAGGTGGGCTTTTGGAGCCTGGATGAGGGCTGGTGTAGTTTAGCATGGGGAGATGCTGATGGATGGCGAGCGTAGAGGGTCATTAATCGCAGACGTTGGGGAGAATTGCATAAGAGAAATCAATCTTCGGTACTGCCGCTGCGCTGCTTTGGCGCGATCTCTTCAGACCCAAACGCCCCGCAACATTTATCACACCTCCACCATCCCTCTCGCTCTCTCTGGAACGAGAGAGGAAACTGCAAGCAATAAACATATCAATAGGTGTCCACCATACCCAGCTGCGTGGGTTTTTTAAACTGAGATATTCATATGAGGGAAAAACAGAGGCAGGGAATGAACAACAGCAGAAAAACAACAACAGTAAAAAATGAAATAAAACAAAATGACTCATTCGCATAATGAAATTGTATCATATATCGGCCAGTAGAGAGCATTGTATAGAGAGCAATGTATAGAGTATTGATAACGACATGATGACCTATTTTAATTTTTCTAAATAAAATCATTTTTAACAGTTATTTGCTGTATAAAACAAATGGAAAAACAACAGTAAAAAAAATAAAAATAAAATAACAAAAATGGAAACATTCATAAAATTTATAATAAAAAATATATATAATAAAGTCAAATTATTTAAGAATAAAAATATTAAAATATTTACTACCCATTTATACTTGATTAAATTATTTTAAAAATTAAATAGAAATAAAAATATCAGCATAGAGCACTGAAAATTACATGATGACCCATTTTAATTTTTCTAAATAAAATAATGTTAACAGTTATTTGCTGTATAAAACAAATGGAAAAACAACAGTAAAAAAAGTACAGAAAAAATTAAATAAAATAACAAAAATGGAAACATTCATAAAATTTATAATAAAAAAATATATAATAAAGTAAAATTATTTAATAATAAAAATATAAAAATATTTACTACCCATTTATACTTGATTAAATTATTTAAAAAAATAAATAAAAATAAAAATATCAGCATAGAGCATTGAAGATTACATGATGACCCATTTTAATTTTTCTAAATAAAATAATGTTAACAGTTATTTGCTGTATAAAACAAATAGAAAAACAACTGTTAAAATAAAACAAAATAAAAAGGAAAGATAAATAAAATAAAAAATAATAAATTATTTATATAGTAAAATAATTTTAAAAATACAAAATGAACAATGATTTACTGAATTATTTAAAAATTACTTAATACCCATTTATACTTGATTACATGTTTTTAAAATTTGTTAAAATGTGTTTTGTAAAACACAATACAATGTAACAACATGATAAGAACAAGATTTTTTTGTGTAACTGTGGGTTCATGCGGTGTTGGGAGTCTAGCAGAAAACAATAAGAACCAGCAGGCCGACAGATATATTATCACAGTCCTAAAGAGTGTTTTCTTTAGTGAAAATGTTCTGATATTTGCACTTCAAAACTCTCTACCATCGGTTACATGAAAACATGACCAACTTTCAAAAACATCTCCATCCAGTTGACCCATCAAACCCACCAAAGGTTAAAAGTGAAGATGAACACAAAACACTGTATATAAGCTTTGCTCCAAAACCCAGTGAGCTGCCATAGACTGCTGTCTTGATATAAACAAAGACAAGATATCAGTCATAAGGGTGCAATTCAAGATTATCTCAATAGAGCATGACAGGTGACTAATAATGAAACTGATCCCTCACATGATGCCTTGAAATGCTGTCTTGGTAGGCATCTCATAAGGTTTTGGAACAAAGTTATAATCGCTGCAAAAAAAGAGAAAGTGTTCACAGCACATAACACAATTAAAGAATATTGGATGTGGACAGGAAGTATGCATTGTGTGCCATTAATGCATTTATAGTGTTTGATATCCAAAGTCTCCCGAAGACTCGAGTCACCCCATGCAGTGACACGACTCAAATCAATTAGATTAACACTGGGAACAGATGTTGGGTCGTTTCTCTCCAGAGTGTTTTTTAATTACTGTCTGTTTTTTTGTTGATGCAGTAAACAATACTTAGCATTTAACTCTGGATGTAACTTTAAAACTTCTCTCTTCAATTAGGTGATGCATACGAAACTGCTGTACTTTGCGCAGCGTGAAGCGAGAGTTTGTGAATCACGCTGGGACTTGACGTTTATGTCGGGTTACGTTTACAGCTGCAGCTGCAGAAGTCACAAACACTGAAGACAACTGACATCATATAGAAGTTCCTCATACACACTGGTTCAGCATAAGCAGTTTTCACCTTCACTACAGCACTGAGTACTAAAACACTAAGCAAAGCAAAGTTCTGCCATACTGTGCTACTGCATTTTAGCCAAGGGCATGCTGAAGGATCCAGTGTCACTGTGTGGCAAAGTTGAACATTTTAAAGGGCATTATATAAGAGGAAAACTCGATTTTCATGAGGATACTGGAAAGGATGCTTCCTTAAAGTGCTGTGTTGCGATTTCACACGATTCAGTATGTGGACAGAGGAAAGAAGGGGAATTTAAAGGGATAGTTCACCCAAAAAATGATGATTTTGCCATCATTTACTCAACCTTTTGTGTTCCATAGAAGAAATAAATTCATACAGGTTTGGAACGACGAGACGGCGTGTAAGTGGTTTCATCATTTTTGGGTGAGCTATTCCTTTGAGCGGCAGCAACTGGCAACATCAGCAACAGTTTCAAAGGCAACAAAATACATTTGGTTTGAAGATGTTGCGATTTCACACTGATGATCTTGAGGGAAAAAAGTGGAAGGGGAACAGGGGAAATGGAGAGATCAAAAGGAATATACTCTCTGTGAGGCCGACACTGCCGTCTGTCTGGTTGTCCCTGTGTGGGTTTGCTGTTGTTGTGGTTTATCCTGTAGTACACAATAACCTCCAACATCCACTATACTGTCTATTCCATAGTGCTTGCATTTATCTAAACAAATTAACCCTTGATTACATCATTTTTCCTTTCCTTTTTCTACCTGACATAAAATGTATCAGCACTGTGGTAGTACTGGACATGTTTCATAAAAAAGATTTTTTTTTCCTTTTTTTTGGAACATGTGTCATAATGGTAATACCATGGTATACACTACCATTCAAAAGTTTTGAGCCAGTTACAAAAAAAACAACAACAAAATGTTACAAAATGTTCAAATAAATGCTGTTCTTTGAAACTTCCTATTAATCGAAAAACCCTGAAAAAATGTATCACAGTTTCCACAAAAATATTAAGCAGCACAACTGTTTTCAACATTGATAATAATCATTCTTAAACAGCAAATCAGCATATTAGAATGATTTCTGAAGGATCATGTGACACTGAAGACTGGAGTAATGATGCTGAAAATTCAGCTTTGCATCACAGGAATAAATTACATTTTAAATGTACTAAAATAGAAAAAAGTTATTTTAAATTGTAAAAATATTTCATAATATTACTGTTTTCCTGTATTTTTGATAAAATAAATGCAGCCATTGTACTTACCCCAAACTTTCCAACAGTGTTATTGGTTAATACTTACATTTTTGTATATGAATATGGTAATCATTCAGTAGCTGCTATATATTGAAATATTATGGTATTATCATCAGGTACCATCAGAAATAACATTTTTAAAAAGTTCTCTCTTGCTTATCTTTGTTATTTCCTTCTATATCTGTCAGAATAAAATGATCTACCTCTTTAAATCCCCAAAAAACTGAGATTGCTTTGTCAACCAAACAATTCACTGAAAGACAGGAAGACAAATCCACACTGAACACTGAATACAAAGAGAAAATGCTGAAGAAAATGCCACAACTGAAAGATGTTGAGAACAGCAGTTGGTCTGAAAGGGGAGAAGCAGCCTTTGCATTGACAAAAAAAATAAATAAAATAATAATAATAATAAAATGATCATATCTTGTTGGTTCAGTCTTTTTTTTTTTTTTTTTTTTTTTTTACAGAGAACAACTACAACAAGCCAGTGTGAAATAAGGTGATGTACTCTGTTGTTCTCAGGTTACCTCATTGCCATGGAAACTTCTGAGATGATTAAAGGAGGTCAGATGGATTTTCTCACTTTACAACACAATATTTCAGATGACCCAACTTGATATCACTGTCATCTGATCTGAAGACAGTCTTGTGACCTATAGTTCAGATCAGATGTTTAATTGTCCTACAAACATTTTCATTGGTTCCACCACCACAATAATTTTTATTTTAAGAAACATTTTATATGCCTCAAATTAAATTAAAAGCTCACACTAATTTAAGTTTTAAATTTGCAATAAAAAAATAATATTGAACTGAATATTTGATGATTTTCTTTTCAGATGCTGAGTACAATTTTCCACAATTGCAGAAAACAGCCATTTTAACTTTCATCCACTGGTGCTTGGTGGTCATAAACGGGTTAAAAATGGACACGGAGCGGAGAGATGCATTGCTTCAGTAAAAATAAACAACAAAAATGGAAGAAAATCTGTAGAGAGGAAAAAACAAAACAAAAACAATACACACAGAGGGGTTATAAAACAAAAAGCCACGAGACAATCTCACACAATCCATTCCCAAAAGATGCCTCCGAGTCTGTCTTGTTATTGTTCAGTCTTCAACTGGTTGCTGGACAGGGAAAAAGCAATCACCCTTCCCTCTTCCCTAGTCAATCATAAGCTCCAGGATTCCAATCATTTAAACCTTCCAAGACCAAAACAGTGTGAACTGCCTCGCTATCCACTTCCTGCCGTAATGACTTCATGCAACGAGGATCATGATATATCAAACGGCGGGCGGTGAGGAGGAGAGCAGATCGGTGGGAGTTGGGATAAGAGTGGAGGGGAAAAGTGCTTATATTCATGAACTCCGCAGGAGGTTTCAGGAGGTTTCAGGACATTATAGAAAGAATGGGAGTGCTTGTAAGCAATCTGTTGTAAAAGGGGGGAGACGGAGGGCAATTGTGAAGAGACTTGGAGAGCTTTTGAATCAGAAAAGGTTGGAGCAGGCAACAAAAAAGACGTACGAGAGCTTGCGTGGTGGTCGCTGGTGTGTTTTTGTGTGGATTGCTGGGGTGTGAGTTTAACTAACATTTAGAACTCCAATTCTACAGACCAAGAAACTGAGCAATCACATTCTGAACCCAGAAAGCAATTCTGCATGCTTCTGCATGACAATTTGATTGTCGTATAAAACAAAATTGAGCTTGTCTCCTCACAGAGGTGAATGCTCCTTTGCTTTTTGTTCAGGGTTTAAGGCTTCATGAAAAGCCAGGAAATAAGCAACTTAAATTACTACAAGCCAATCACATGCATATACAGTATCGGCCCACTGTGATGCAAAGATGAGAATAAATCCAAAACATCACATTATTCAACCCATTTCCATGCATATTCAATGTAACACTATTTAATTCCATCGTCATTTAATGATTGTTTTCTCTACACTGCAGAAAGACATAATTAGCATAACAATATTAATGTACACATGCATAATCTTCTTAACATATGCATGGCAAACAGAAAGTATAATTAACATAGATGCTTTATGCTTCAGTATAGTGTTGTCAAAAGTACCGGTACTTCGGTACCAAGTCTGTACTGAAATTTTGAAAATGTGACGATACCAGCATTTCTGTAGTACCGGGAGTACCAAGTATCCGGGTACATTCGGTACCCACTGATAGGGCTGTGCCAGTCTATTATTCATAATACATTCATAATAGATAACATATTCCATTAGTTATTCCACTGAACATGGAATCTCTGTTTCTTTTCCCAAATCTTAACTCACGCAGGGGATTATAAACGTTTCTTCCTTTGGTTCGCTTTTAATTAGGCCTATTATATTCGCATTCTTTACTGTGGTGAGAAGTACTTCATCTTAATCAAAAGTTTGATATGACAGAATTGAGTATTTAATAATAATTATTATTATTTTATTTTAAAATTTTATTTGTAAAATTTCAATACTAATATTTATATTTTAATTTCTTCATTTTCAGATGTTAAATGTATATGAGTATATGAAATATGTCTGGATATGAAATGTAATGCACGCTGCGAGTGTTGTTAAGCTCATGGCGGTTTTCAGCACAGAAAACGCTCTCATGCTCATTGCATGTGTGTACACGTGAACTGCTTTTTGCAGACTGAGACATATTTTCCTCATAGCTATCCAAATGCACACGAGGGAATGCAAACAATGAACTCTTACGACCATGTCTCTGAGAGACAACACCGCTGTGCTTCCATTGGAAACAAGCAGCGCATATATATCTATAATTAAATTGCAGCCTTTGCAATTTGAAAATCGCACTAAGCTATAACACGATTTCGACTTGTGTGTCTTTCACTGAAACGTAAATTTGAAAACCCTTGATTCAATCAACTGCATTAAATTTGCATATCAGCTTATGACACACTTTGCGCTATTTCTTGGCAAGCACAGTATGCAAATTTCCATGCATCATTGACCTATGTTCTTTGCAAAAATGTGTTGTATACTGTATCCCAGAATGCATTGCACTCAACTTGACCTTCCATTTCTAGAGTGTCAAATGAACACTAAACTCATTTGATTGGGCTAGAGATGGGTCGAGATAGTTGACTAGTTGATTAGTTAGGTCAAGTGGTTTATCTACATTTTCTCTTCAAAAATTCACAACAAAAGCCAAACCAAAGACTTGACTACAATAAGAGGACATCTTCAGAACATGGCTGCATTTCATTCAGCTCACTGTTAGCTTGAAAAACTAAAAACTAAGGAATTTGTGCATATTGTGTCATTTCAGCAAATATCTCATTAGTTGTTATTATTTCTGAAGAAATAATGTGCTTAGGGACAAAGACTTCAGGTGCAATGGTGCTAGTATGAAGTTACATGATATAAATTTTAATTGGCCGTTCAATCAAAGGCTGAAAAAGGTTACAATATTGCTATTCCCCTCCTATCGAGAGAGAAAGACCTTTCTGTCTCAGATGACCTCGACTGGAAAAGGCCAAGGAGCACATTGCTATGCGTGAATTATGAAGTCACTCTGAGCAGTCTGAGTCTCAAAGGACACAAACGCCTCAGTAGACAGTAGATCTGTGATATTAACTCAAAGCTCTAAAAGAGTAATAAAAATCAATTCTAAAAAATGAGTGCATCTTTTAAGCAGTATCTTTGTTTCAGTCCACTCTGATACCAAAATTTGTGGGGAAAAAAAACTCTGGGTTTTCGGAATTGCAGCTCAATTTTCCTTATGATGTAAAAGTGTTGAATAAAGTGCAATGAACAGAAACTACAGCAGACCCATAAACTATTTGGACACTTGTAAGCCAAATCTCTGAATGCCATTGCGTTAGATACTCTGTACTGTCTGTGATGCAGTAAAAAGATATAGAATGGTGTAGTGTTTTTCATGAACAAATGACTCTCATGAGTCAGTTCTTTTTAGTGAATCAAAAACATATGGTGACCAGTGTCACCCAATTCCCAAAACAAATGACTCTTTTAATCAATATTTATCAGTTTGAATTAGTCTGAAAGACTGTTTTTATTATTTAATACTTCAAACCTCAAATTCAAAAGTGTGCTTATGCTTATTTTCTATTTTTTTTTTAAATGCCACTGGTTTGCTATTTGTATTTTATATCTAATGCAATGACATTTGTAAGTGTCCAAATACTTCTGGAGTGACTGTAAGTTGTAACTTACATCACTTTGATTTTATTCAAAACATTTCATACTGAAGTGTTAAAACTGTTTACAGCGCATGCAGCGTTAATAATCACATTATACGGATTTGAAATGTTTTACAAGCCAACAACAAACAGAATTTCATTTTCACTGCATTCTATTTATTCCTGTCTGCTGAGAAGGAAACTTTCACATTTCTTTGTTTCCCCTTCTCTGTCATTTTTGGACACACTTTAATGGTTGTGCCCAACGCTGTGTATTTTGGAGGTGTTTCTGGAAGTCTGAATGAGGGGGGCAGCTCCACCTGTCAGCCTCCTCTGGTCAGCATGCTATCTGCAGCCATGCATGTCAAGACAGGGTGACAGCTCCAAAGGGAACTAAAGAAGAGGGCTGTGCTCGCTTTTCCCTTCCAACTCTCTTTCTTCACATTGTTTTCCTGCTCTCCAGTCAAACGGCTCTTCATCCAGCCATTCCCCTCAAGGTAAGCCCCCCCATCTAGCACGTCTCTCAGTCATTTGGAGATCTAACTCTCTAATCCCTGCACAGATCTGTTGATCTTTAAACAAAAGGTCGGTTCAGGCAACAGCAAGCACATGAACTAAATGCACCATTAAAATGAAAGAGAACACCAGCTGATATGTCTTACGAAACATCGTCCTCTGTGAATACATTTCACTTTTCCAGACAAAAAAAATATGACAGTACAGCAAAACTCTCCACTTGCAGCCCCCCATGCTGCACCGCCTCGTCCACATTTATCTTTTAACTCTTCTTCCAGTTCTTTCATCAAACTGAGATCATTACATTTAAGATAGGTTGCCTGGAAACAATTCACAGAAGAGTTGACGATTAAATCATTGTCTCTTTTAATGTGCTGCGGTGAACGTACCACCCAAGTCTGCCTGCGCTGGTTAATAATGATTCCTCATTTTTTGCATGCTGAGAATCTGACATTGTCATTGACAGCTTATGTCCCTGCTTACTAACATCTCATTTTATAATGTGGCGCACCAAAACCCACAGTGCATCCGGTTGACGGGTCCAAATATAGTCATGCAGAGTAGAATGGAAGATAGATATAGAGAGAAAAAAAGACTAAAAAATGTTACTTTATCAATGTGGATGAAACCAAATTTATCATTCACTGATAACCAATAACCCATTTTTGTGATTTCATGGTTGATCTAACGAATAAAAATGGCATTTGACAGATTCATTTAATTTTTAAATGCAAAACATTTTTAACAGTGGTGTTAGCTAAGGTGAGCATCACAATTATATGTTTCAAAGGTGTAATTAGGGATTTGAAGTTATCAAAAGCAAAATAGCAAAATACATTTGCTACAAATGTTCATTTTTTTTAATAAATCTGAAGAATTCAAAGTCTACCTTTCAAAAGAGACCAAAACCAGGCATATACTCCTAATGGTTCAAAGAACAGCATGCAATTTACTTTGGGTATGCCATTTTCAGCATATTTTGGGTTTATTTTAAGCCAGCAGTATAGTAATTTTTAATCAATAGTTGAGTTCAATAAAACAACCCAGCATTTTGGGTAAAAACAACCCAACCCAATTTTGACCCAGCACTGGGTTGCCAAAAAACACAAACTTTCCAAAAATACACATTATTATGCAAAACATTACAGATACATTTTTACTAATTCTTGATTCATTATTGTTTTTTTTTTTTACTAATGTTTATAAGACCATAGCAAATCATTTTTGCAAACTTAGCCAGCTATCTATATTAGCCAGCTAATTATCTTGGTGAAAAATCAAAACAATTGGAATCAGTAATGTAGAATAAATCACAGAAAATAAAACTTTTAAATTTGCAAAGCATGAAATTTAGATGTACAAGATCAATGACTGAAAACTTTTCAGTGGAAACGCAGGTCTAGGTCAGTAGGACATCCTTATAGTTGAGCCCTAATAAATGACTTATTGACTGGAATTATGGACTATTTTCAAAATAATTGCTGTTTTCACTGCATTTTTTGATCAAATAATGCAGTTTTGGTGAGCATAAGAGACTTTGAAAAAAATCTTACTGACCCCGAACTTTTGAACAGTGTGGATCTAGAGACTCAGTTTCCGCACTAATTTGGGAAGAGAAATGCTGCAAACAAGCTCATTTTAAAGCAACTGATAATGACCCCAAGATTACTGAAAGCCTTCATCTGACAAGCAAAGCTGCATTATTCATGGACGAGTAATTAATGCCACCCTCTTCTTCTCTCTCTCCAATTTTTTCATTCTTCTATGTTTGTAGGCCCATCAAAATGGAAAGATGGCCTAAGGCCAGGCCTACAAGAAAACATGATTCCAGTCTCGAAAAACATCTGGCTGTCAGAGAGGCTAATGTGAACGCGGTGCTGTAAGCCTGAATCACAGTGGGATATAACCCAAAGCTACATCACAAAGTCTGCTTCTCCTGTAGATACGGGGGTCCTTTGGGGGCTATTTTTGGTATCGGAACTCATAATCATGAGAAGTTCATTAAACGTCACCCAAAGCCAAACACAGCCTCCGTATGTTGGTGCCCAGTGGGCGCTACTCTCCCAACAAGCAGACTGCCTCGTCCTCCCTCTATAAGACGTTCAAATTAATTAAGGAAAAGTACATTTTCCTCTCATTTCCATTACTGAAACAGTGGCTGCATTTCCAAATTATTTAAAATTCTTCATTTATCTCCTTCTCTCTAGAGCAGTCTTGTGTGAGTGAGACTGAGATGTCTGTGGCTATTTGCAGCAATTACACTCATAATTCTCCTTGTTTGATATATTGTCATCTATTTCATTTCCAGCATTTTACTTTAATATGCAATGCAAACAAATAAAAGCTTGACAACCACTTTGGAGAGAAAAAAAAATAAAAAATTCATTTAAACAACAGTGCAAACTGCGGATCATTTTTAACGTGGTTTCCCGCTCTCTTTCCAATGTGTTTACATTAAACCATTCTATATTTGTCCCTTGTAGTAAACATATTGATTTATTCATTGTTAATGTTTGATTTATGTCCACACATGCCAGTTAAATCCAATTTGTTTGAAATCAACAAATGTGGTAAATCCACATTTCCCATGTTCCAGAGGAATTGCTGTGATTCTGTTTTGAAGTATTCCATGTTAATATATAGAGGCAGGATATGAATAACAACAGTATTTGAGGGGAATTGGATTCCGCTGAGGATCCGATTGGGTCATTTTTGTTGAACAAAGGAAAAATTAATATTTATGCTGGATGTTTTTCTTCTCCTCCTCTTCTCTACTCAGTATTTCTCCCTCTGTTTCTCACCCAAGTCTTATGTTCAAGTCAAAACAAATTCACAATAACATTCATTACACTTTCTTCAAAATGAATCTTTGAATAATATCACCTGATATTACTGAGCACCAACTCTTACCAGAAACAACCAAAACTTAAGAATAGAGCAATAAAACCAAATAATGAACAACAAACAATATATCTGCGACTCAGGAGATGAGTTACTGGTATTTAAAGTGAGTTTTTTAATCAGGAATTCCCTAAGGTTCAATATATGATCCCGTCAATAAACCTGGTAACTTTCAAATGATATGTGCAAACACTCACAAAAAAAAAAAAAAAATCACAGGAATTGTGATCATCCACCTAGAAAAGTAGTCCCACAACCTAAAAGATCATTCAGAGACAACCTTACATCTTAAAAATAACAAAAATATTTTTTATTTAAACCCTCTTAAAAGCATCAATAGGCTTCCATAGTAAGTGCATTACTGTACAGTACATGCGGTTTTGCTTGTTTTTACAAACTGAGGGGCACGTCATAATTATTCTCTGTGCTAATCATCTATGGCATGTTACAGATGCTGTCAACAGAGCTTAGGTTGTTTTGAACCCGGAGCGTTCCTTTAAGTACAAGTCTTTTAGGAGCTCAATCCCTTCAGTCACACTCAGTCGGAAAGCCACGTTTGATGAGAGATCGTGATGACAGAGTGAGAGGGGAACTACTACAGCTGATGTAAAATACAGAACAGCAACTGTATTGTAATTCAGAGAACATCTCCCACAGGGCAATCTGAGGGTGTGATCAACCATCAAAAACTCGAGCAGACATACAATGTATTCTGATGTTGCTCAGGGGGGCGGGCGGACGCCGTGTTTGGCAAATGGTGTGTGATGGGGCCTCAAACGTGGCACAAGAGAGATTTACAGCTCCTGTTAGAATACTGTGAGCACCTAAAGTACATAAGCTTACTGCATTACAGAAACAGACCTTATGCATGCTAAGATGTCTGTAATATTATATGGAGATACTTTTAAAGGCACAGTTCACTTGAAAATGACATTCTATCATCATTTACTCAGCCTTATGTTGCTCCAAACCCATATGATTTTCCAAGTCTTCTGAAGCTACAGCTTTGTGAGGAACAGGCCAAATTTTAAATTTATATTCTCTAAAACTGCTCCGCTCTGCCATAGCACTCAAATTATATTTGCATGCATTTGAATACGGCACATCAAGATGCATGTCAATATTAACCAATGAGGTTTGATATCAATGACGTAGGGTTCATTTTCGACATCCAGTTCATTTTTTAATTTAATCTTAATCTTGGTATTAGTTCTGTGTCAGTCAAACAAACAGTTGAGGGTAGCCAATGACTTCCATTGACTTCCATAGTAGGGGAAAAAAATACTATGAAAGTCAATAGCTACTGTCAACTGTCTGGTTACCAACATTCTTAAAAAAAAATCTTCTTTTGTGTTCAACAGAAGAAAGAAACAACATGAGGGTGAATAAATGATGACAAAATTTTCATTTTTGGGTGAACTATCCCTCTAAATATAATCACTGCCACAGGCTCCGCTGCCAAGGCCTCACAAAACCAAATCAACTTTAGAATCACAAAAAACAAAGTTTCTATCTCTCTTTCTCTCCACACTTGTCTATCTCCATCCTCTCTCTCTCTGCCCCCTGTGCATTATTCACCATCTCTGCACCGTGACCACCTGACGTGCTGGGAAAGACAATACAGCGTATCTATGTGCCTGCTCTGTTCCAGTACAGAAATCTCCTCTACTTTCTCTCCTGCCTCATTAGCTTGTCTTATTATAAAGAGACAATTCACTTTAAGAAAGCTGTATGCATAGAATTTTTTTTCTTAAATAACAATATCTCTAATTTATACAATCACAAAGAAACTACAGTTATCAAGAAATAAAGATGTCCATGCTTCATAAAGGTAAGGTGGTTACTATAGGTGATCATAGATCATTATTATTACAAACAGGTACAGTAGCTCCGCCCCAAACTCATGCCATTGAATAAACAACAATCAATGTTTTTGTCACAGTACACTCTTCAGGCAGTTAACTTGGAAATGTCTTACATGAAGTCGTATATGCACACGATAACTGTGGTTTTAACATTGAAAATACTGCATCACTACCAAGAGAGTCAACTTTCATTACCATTCTGTCACTGTAAGGTTTCACTTATATTTTTTCATGCAACTGCATTTTATCCAAAGTTGAAAATCCATTACAAAAACCTCCCACTGATATGTTTTCCTTTACTGAGCAAACATCTATTTTCATTCACGGTGCACAGGTATGTCATCTGCTGACGTCCAGTGATACATGACAACAGTCCCATTGAGACTGTAATTGGTTTCCATAAGGACATGAGGTCATTTTAGTATCTACAGGAGCTAATAGGTGATTTTATTGCTGCCTGAAATTAAAATGTTCCCCTTTTTACACCCATTATGCAGGGAAAAAAGTCAAGGCCGATTTACCTACACCTGTTTGATTTAATTCCCATCTGAATTCCCAACTCTGAGTTTAAGAGGAAATGGGCATACAAATCTTTGAAACTCATCTTTGACTACCAATAAGTGCCACAGGGCTACTATTTGAAAACATGATAATGAGAAACTGGATATTTGGTACAAAGTTGGCTTGTTTCAGAACAAATTAAATTTTAGTAATTTTAATTCATTTTAAATCAAGTACATGAAAACATTTCAACATAGACTCACTGGAAAGATGTGCCTCTAACAACAATTTTCACAATTCCAAAAAACATACCAATGCATACCATCTTTTCCACCATCGGGCCGAACGTTTCTTAGAATGGTAAGGAACAATTCCAGTTTATCAATTCCAATTCTCAGTTATATTTCCACTTGAGCTTGGATTACAAACTAGAGACCTCCCGCAAAAAAAAAATGTTATATTGTCCCGCTCCCGCCAGCGACATTCATGTTTTGTCCCGCTCCCGCCCACAAAATCCCGCATAAAAGTAGCTTATATAGATTTTTGCCTGCACATCCAAGAAATATTAAGTTATGTGTCACCACAACATCCCAGCATAAACACTTCCAATAAAATATTTGTTATTAAAGCATCAACATTCACAAACCACAGTTAATTTTAACCAAAAAGCAAGCTGCTGTGTCCATGGTTTGGTATGGCAGAATGGCGCAAAGAGCGCTCCCTTTATAATGACTAAAAAGCTGACATCTCAGTTCATCGCGACCCCACAAAGCTCTGTTTATAACACAATGAATATATGAAAAATGAATCTTTCATAATATTTACACTTCGTGAGTTATAATAATAGGATTTGTGAACGTGCAAATTTCAGCACTGCATAAAAACTCCAGCGTTTTGAGTGGTGAGAGGATTCTAACATAAACACCTGATTGTGTTGCGTGTCCATTGCGTCTCAAAAATCAACAGATATGTCTGTGATTGGCTACATTGCTCAACACTGCAAACACAAGTTATAAATAGAATCTCGCATATGCTTGCGACTGTAATTCGTTTTTATTTTATATTAGGTATTCTGTTGCTTTTTTGCAATATATGTATAACAATTTATTGGTTTTTAGATCATTTATGTTTAGATATTTCTATTTTGCGGGAGTCCCGCGAATTCTCTCGTAACCCGCACACGAGTAGTGTCTCACCGCCTGCGTCCGCACACGGCCATCAAATCTTGTCCCGGGCCGCACTTTGATCCCGTGGGAGTCCTGCGGTTGTGCAGGTCTTTATTACAAACCGCTCTCGGCCCGGAATTCTCAGCATGGAATGGAATGGTTAAGCAATGAAAACGGTTTGGCCCGACGGTGGAAAAGCGGCTCTAGTGGCAAATAACAGCAACAACATTTATTCCTTTTCACATAAATTATGATTACGGGGCAGATTATCGATAAATAAAGACTTATTTTGCCTCAATTCCTTACACAAAAATGAGCTCAAAACTCTTTCACCATAGTCGATGTTTTGTAAACTAATAAATTTTGATGTTTGCATCACATAACCAGCTCAGTATGTCTTGTCTGATGCAGCACACTTGCTTGGTTAACATTATCGATTAGGTTTTTAAATTTTCGAAACGCGTTAGGGCATTAACCTTTTAGCACCACTCACCGGATATTTCATTTTCGATGTGCCGTGACACATAAAATAATCAACGTAATAACACATCGCCATATTCACGTTTATCTGTTTAGTAGGGGTGGGAATCGGAGGGTACCGCACGATACAATACGATCACGATAAATGGCTCACGATAACGATAATATCGCGAGTCAGTGATTCTGCGATAATCGATATATCGCTAGACAATCCTATAATGATACATCACAATATTGGTCTTAATATGAAAACAAAATGCAAGTGAAAAGGTTAAGTGCAAGTTAACGGATAAATCCGATCTTCAGTTCCTGCGATATATGTAGATTTAATAGAGTTCACGTCACAGAAAGCAAGAAATATGAGGTGCATTTTATTGACCATCAGTTAATTTCAAACTCAAAGAACGCAATAGGAGAGAGCGGCAACCGCACTGGTAAGTTCTCATTACTTTTAATGAAGATAATTGTGTGTTATGCGTCTTACTTTCACTTTCATATGCGGCAGTTTGCGCGTCAGCTTGCTGAAGAGATCTGCGGCAATGCGTGATTCAGTAGCGCTGTCATATCTGACTCTCACATGTTTCAGTTTTAGTTTTTTTGGGAGAAGTAAAATTTACATATGTAGTTTCAACAACCAGATGCATTTAGACTGATGCAGACAGTTTTGACTGGAATGCGTCTCAGACAATCCCCTGAAGTGGTTTGAGCGATCGGATTTAAATCCGTCTCAAATGCGTTTCGGAGGGCATTTAGACCTGGTCTTTTCACGATCGGATAGCTATCCGACCAGAGAAAATGCATGAAGTGACCAGGTGCAAACAGACCCTTAGACGTTCTTCACCGAACGCTTACACAGATATACACAGGCGTTCGAAAGCAGGCGTCTATCAGCGGATCCCTAATATATGCTTTCAAATGCTCCCATGTAGCCTATATCTAAGCGCTCGATGAAGAACGTCAAAGATGTCTAATTTGTCACACCAATGGTATATAAGTGCATCAAGACTTTGAACTTAAACGTGGTTGGGGCATCTATTTTACTCATTCTGTTGTCCGCCATCTTGTTAATAACCTCTTTTTCTTAGGCTAGTTAACTTATGTTCACGTTTCCCTCATTCATGTGTTGAGCGCCGCTTTGAAGTAGTGACGCTTTGAGCAAAGAAATCTATTTATAGCGCTTTATTTTTTTAAATGAAAATATCGATATTTGGCGCAGCGATACGATTCTCGTATCGCACAGAGAAGGACGGCGATATATCGTCATATCGATATTTTGTCCCACCCCTACTGTTTAGGATAAAACTAGATGCACTTTTAGTGCCAATCACTAGACATTTCACTCTGAAAGTTTTGCAAAATGTGCAAGAAGAAGCGTAATATTATTGCAGAAATGTCACCACAGGCAGTTTATTCCTGGGTTGATAAAATTACATTGAATTTTAAAGGTATCAGCAATAGATAGACCTACTGATTCCATACAAACAGTGCTAAAGACATTAAAGGACACTTCAAGCTGCCTGAATCTCTGCATATATATAATATCATTAACTGATGGAATGCAGAGTGCAGATATCTCAGAGCATATTCGTTCTTAATGTTAGGACATAAGCCAGAAGACACATTAGGCCCTCTAACTCAGAAATATGTTGGTAATTAACTCGTAAAGCGGAGGTGTTTTAAAATGTCGTAAATTTAACAAAAAAGAGTCCCAAAGGCCACAGCAAATCAAAGAGGTTCTTTATGACAGGCTTTATCTCAAGGTTTCAGCCTAGAGAGGGGACGGTAATTGACCTTAGACGTGTGCGTGTGTGTGGACGTCCTGCTTTTCCACAAAAAGCGGAAAAGGATGATTAAGAACCATCCTTTACAGGTAGAGTAAATTTGCTTTAAGATCTCAGTGTCGAATTTATAGCGAGGGGATGAAAAGATGAAATATTGCCACTGAGAGCTTTTTTTTTTTTTTTTGAAAAACTGCTGTATTAAATATTAAGAGCAGCACAGTCACTTCAATGGATATTCAGCAATTAAGAACACACACATTATCACCTCTATCTTCCTGCTCCTGCAGAGGATGAAGATTTATCATGAGCGATGTGGAAATATATTCAAATAAATCCACTTTGCTGGAGAGTCAAGCAGAGGACTAAAGTCTATCCATCATTTGTACTGGATGGAAGAGAAGAGAAAGTATGGATTGACGAGAGATCTTCACACCTGAATATGTCTGTGCCACAGAGGGTGATAAAGCAGGACAAAAACAAAGCGGCAGAGGGGAAGATGTAGAACGGTATAAAGAAAGCAGGCGTGGACGGAAGGAAGGAAGGATGGAAGGAAGGAAGGAAGGAAGGAAGGAAGGAAGGAAGGAAGGAGGGAAGGAAGGAAGGAGGGAAGGAACGAATACTAAATTAATGACAAAATTAAATGTATGAATTAATAAACAAAAAAGACAGCATTAAAGGACAGAAGGAAAAAAAGAAAATTGTAAGAAAGAGCAATATTTCTTATCTTTCCTTATGAATCCTGCTATTAAGTCTGTGAAACTGCAGATATTTCCCTGAAGGATTGCAGCAGTGCTGTGGATGAGAGGCTGAGCTGCAGGAAAGTTATTGTAATAGATCCCAACTGTCAACAGCATTTTCATCTTATCCAAAACTTCCTCCACGCTAAAAATATTAATATACCGAGTCAATATCAGATGGATATTGGGTGCCTTTCTTTGATCATGGCCTACTTGAGAGGCCAGATTAGTTGGCATAAATCTGAGGTATACTGGAATAGATAACCTATCTAGTAATATTGTGAAATATTATTACTAATTAAAATAACTGTTTTATATTTGAATATATTTTAAATGTAATTTATTCCTGTGATGACAAAGATACATTTTTTAGTAGCCATTACTCCAGTGTCATATGATCCTTCAAAAATCATTCTATTATGGTGTTAAAGAACCATTTCTTGATATCAATTGTGGATTCTTTGACGAATCTAAAGATGACCAAATACAGCATTTATTCAAAATAGATCTTTTGTATCAATGAAAAATTCTTTACTGTACAAATTTTGATCAATTTAATGCATTCTTGCTAAATTAAAGTATAAATTTATTTTAAAATTACATTTAAAATTTAAATTAGACACAAACGAACAGTGACTTTCTACAAACTTTTATGGGGAAACAGAGAAATGCATGGTTTAACACACTTTTAAAGGCCCACTGAAGTGCCTTGGAACGCACAGCATTTTTCAATGTGTTGACGTAATTTCCATTGAAACAGGAACACAGGGTGGGGCATATCAAACAGCTCCTCCCCTTTTTAAAAACAGCCAATAGCATTTAGTTTATATCACAGCTCAGCCAGAGCTGTTGAGCTTGGTAAAGCCTCAGTTTCCTTCTAATATCTATCCGTTTCTCCTCCTAATCTCCTCCATATCGCTTTAAAATATAGCATTCTGTGCAGAATTCAAATGGTTCCAACATGTTTTTGTGATCTGCTCAGACTCGCACATATCATTTGCTCCATGCTATCGTGTCTCTGGACCGGAGCAGACTGCGTGTGCGCGCTGCGGCGGTTCGCGTGACGCCAACGTGAAACCAGACTTCATTTGCCTCAATGGAAAGCATATGTACACTGTCTGTTCTCTATCAACTACATAGAGCACTATGTGCCATTAACCATGTAGAAAACAGTAATTGTGTGAACAAGTGACTGATATTACCCGCAGCTTCAGCGTCTATTTATAATGTAGGGGGCGGGACGCAATAGATTCTAGAGAGCATTTGATTGGACAGAAAATCTGATGTCATCATGTCACGTGCAAATGAGAGACTAAGTTTTGAATGATAAAAAGGCTATACATATTCATATACATATATATACATACATATACTCTATCATGTGTCAGTTTGACACCCTGCATTGACTCATGGGTAATAATAACTTAAGCATGTCCAAATCCTAGAACAAGAGCCCATCCTTTGTCATGACCCAGTAACTTTCCTGCATCACACACACAAACACACACACACTCACTTCCTCAATCAGGCCTCACCTGACCAGCACCTCCACACCTGTCTGCTCTAATCAGTGCTGTGTGACAGATACGCACCGCTGTGTGTGCGCGCATGCGTGTGTGACAGGTAGACAGTGCCGTCACTTCATAAACACATGTTCTTTCTGTCACGCTTCACCTCTTGCCAATCCCTCTGTCTGTCCTGTCCTCTCACTCCTAAAATGCCTCCCTGCCTGAAGCAATGAAAGCTGACAAAGGATTTCACATTGATCTCCACACACAAACGTGGCTCACAAGGCTTTGATAGGTGCTGCAATCAGCCTTATCATTGCGTTCTTTGACCTCTCTCGCTCTTATTTTCCCTGAAACTCTCCTGCCATATCAGCAAATTTAGACAGTGTGGAACTTTGATAAAGCTGTAGACATTTTTTTTTTTGTGGTACCTGAATGCCAACTGGGCCCTTATACTCCAAAAGTTGAAGAACCCATTGTGCTGCGGGCAAGAGTCACAATCGTGTGAGTTAGAAGCCTGGCTTCCAGCTCATTAGGTGGGCTGCAGCTTGAATCTCAAGGGCAGCATGTCATCGGTGACAGCAGCGGTTCTGTTCCATTAAAGAAGGAGTATGAAGGTAAAATACAAACATTAGGTGTTGCAGGGTCTGTATTTGTAGGGTCTCGTACAATATAAAGTGTGGACATTGCTTGTAAACGTACACATGGGAAAATTAGAGAGAATGCATTATGCAGTTGCTAAGGTGTTGTGAATGGTTGACAGGTCGTTGCTATGTAGTTGCTAAGTTGTTCTGATTATTGTTACAGGTTTGGGGGTGTCCCTGCACTAAGTATAGCAGCTGTATTGTTTACATGTAATAGCATCCTTGTATTTCTGAGTAAATATTGAAACAGAAACTCAAGATGTATTTGTGTGTGTGTGTGTGTGTGTGTGTGTGTGTGTGTTTCTGTACGCATACAATGACACCCTCCAGTCTGCTGGTGTATTTTAAAGAGGACACACTTCTGTGTGACTATATTAGCATACCAATAGAGCTCCTGTGCTGCAGAGCGGAGGAGAAAAATTGAATTGGAAGGACAAGGAAGATCAGTGCTGTCGGCTGGAAGCAACTTCATTGGATCAGAAATGTGTGCGAGTGTGTGTATATATTTAATAGACGGCTACCTGTGGTGAGCTGGCATGAACGCACTGATTATGCAGAACAGTCTCACCTGGACAAGTAAAAATGTGAAACAAGCACACACATACATACACAACGCACACACATATGCATGGCCAAATAATAACAATAATAATAAAAAAAAAAGAACAGAAAAGGGATGGTGAAAATTCTTTCATCAACACACCTTCAACTTTACTACACATTTTTTGCTTTAATACAACCAGAAGTGCAGTGCACATCACACCAGAACAGGGATTTTTAACTACTTTTTTGACATATGGATTGTCCAAATCAAATTGTGACATTTTCAAGGTAATATTCACATCTAGCACTTTCGAAGCCTAACATGTTAAAAAAACAAACAAACAACAAAAAAACAAAAAACAAAGGCCAATTAATCAATCAATCAATCAATCAATCAATCAGTCAGTCAGTCAGTCAGTCAGTCAACCAATCAGTCAATCAATCAATCAATATCTGTCTATCTAAACTTTTTTCAAAAAAGTATTTGTCAAGCCAACATTCAAGTTCAGCAAGTTTGTCTTGACAAAGTTTGTCTTTCTTTGACTAGGAATCTAAAAGTCATTCTCAATTCAATTCTGAATGACCCCGAACGTCCATCAGTTTCAAGCTGAACTTATGCGAGACAATGTGTGAGCACTTGCACATGCACATACATGTATGCATGCTCATGTCAAAAAATGAAAACATCTGAGGAAGTAAGGTGTAGGAAAAGAGAATGAGGGAGGAGAGAGAGAGAGAGAGAGAGAGGAGCCCCTCTGGATCTCCCACACTGTGTCATCAATGACAATCCAGCTCCTTCATCACATAACCCTCACCTGGATCTTACTCTCACACACACAGTGACTTCCATCACCTGGATCACAGACTTCCCTACTTCCTAGGGCTCTCTCATCTGCTCCAGTCATCTCATTATCTGTCACTTTATCAGATCAAGAATGTCTCTGTCTATTTGAGCACCGCTCCACATGCCACCCTACTGCGTTTATAATTACGACCGAAAATTGTTCCCACCTATAGGCTTTGTCTTTTCTCCTGCTCCCTGCCATCTTTCTGAAGTGGAAATCTCAATTATCATTACAACTAACACCTTCACCCCCTCATAAATCATATCAAATCATCCCAGTCTCTCCCTACATCTCATCAGGAAACTAGACAATAACATGTTCTCATTTTGCCACTTTGCTATCTTTTTCTTTGTAGGTATCTACTACCGACTGATAAAGAGTACTTAAGTGCCGTCTATTCACTCACCCTGCCATTACTTCAGTCTTCAGTGTCACAAGATCCTTCAAAAATCATTCTTTATGCTGATTTGCTGCTCAAGAAACATTTCTTATTATTATCAATGTTGAAAAAAAAAAAACCGTGATACATTTTTTCCAGAATTGTTTGATGAAAAGAAAGTTCAAAAGAACAGCATTTTTTTGAAAAAATAAAGTTCTGGCATGACACTCTAATGGGCAGGCTAATAGGTCCTTTAACTCAATCTGCTCGTAATCACATCATTATCTATAGGACACAAATGATTGGTTCCTGCTCTATCAGTGCTCAATCTTCAAATACATGAGTAGCATTTGCCTTAGCAGTGCAGCGTGCTTCAGAAACCCTACACCTTCCCCAGATCCACCTGTGTAGATCTGCTACAGGTAATTCATGTACGCTATATTGTACAGCAGCAGCATGTCTTACTTGCTCACAGCAGCGTGTCGTGTATGTATTGGCAGTAGCAAGTACTTGCTCGTCAGCAGCAGCAGTAATAATCAATAGCAGCAGCGAAGCAGATCTATTCCACCAAGACCAAACATATCAACATTGTCATACCCATTACCATGCCAAACACTCAGAGAGTTGTCATGACAGAAATTTAATGCATCCTTGCTCAATAAAAGTATTCATTTCTTGTTCTTCAAAAAACAAAAGATCTTACTATCCTCAAACGTATGAATGGTAGTGTACTGTACGAATAGTTGATAAAACAGTCCATTATAATATATGAAGAGTTTGGTTCCAAAATGCGTTAAACGGCATTAAAAAAAAAAAAAAAAAAAAAGAGTTTCCGCCAATGCGAATGCGATACCGTTGTGTTATCTGTCATGTTTTCTCCCTTTCTTTCCAAAACACGATAAATGCCAGTCTCCCTTCTCTGCAGAATGCGATATATCCGCTCAACCAATCACAGCGCACCATTCCACGCAACGTAAACAGTAATGGCGGTGCTCTGAATACACCCGGCATCCCAGTTTTCCTTATCTGCTTAGTACTTTGTGATCAACAAAAACAGAAAAATGAATAATTTTGACGGCATTGATGAACCCGTGGTGGTTTCTGTGGTGGGGAAGAAACGTAAGTCATTGAAATGTAATCATTTATGTGAGGAGATTAAGAAGATGAGGCACTCGAGTTGGGAGGAGGAAAAATGCCGGCTGTTGCTTGTTCCACGACAGCATCAGACTTCTGTCACGGTCATGAACAGTTTTTAATACCAATGTACTCGGCAAATGTGTTTATTTTAACCAGATACTCTTTAATCGGTAATGACAAACGGAGACATAATTAATTTATAACATTAACAAGATGACTCGTTGAATTCATTTTGGGAGCGACGACTGAATGTATTCTTAGTCAAATGCCTGTCTATTAGATGAGTATTGACAAAGTTCAGAGGCTGTCATATATGTGAATCAACTTACTTTGTTGTGTATTTTCATTATGAAAAATAACTTTTATATTGATGGATTAACTGCATTTTGGAAAAAAAAATGTGTCATAGATTTATTGCATTTTGGGGAAAAATAATCAGTTTTTATAATAAACCTTTGAAAATCAAAATCTAGATTTGAATTTTTAATGTTTTTATAACCAAAAGATGCTATGTGAAAGTTTGAAACAGAAAATAGTGGTTTTCATCTTGCTGCTTTCTTGTTAAAGAAAACACATTTTTATTAATCAAAATGGATTTATAGCATTTTGAAACCAAACTCTTCATATATAGTGTTGGGAAAAATAACAGTTCATTATAATATATATATATATATATATATATATATATATAGCATTTAAAATCAACATTAACTTCAAAATACTAGCTGTACATATTGTTTTTTGAGTTATTGTTTTTTCATGCTACGTAAATTAATTCTAAATAAAGGCTTGTTAAAATTCAACAAAACTCAAAAACATCATACACAAATATTACACAAGCTTCTGGGAATTCAATAAACTTTCAAGTAACATTCAAATAATTATTATATTAAATTTAAAAAAATAAATAAATAAATAAATAAATAAATAAGAAGGGCTCAATTAGATCTCACAATTACAGTATAAAATAGCATCTCTTCCAGGTCCTGGTTTCCAGTTCTACCTCTCCCACCATACTTTCATATCTACACCATAATTTCCTATAAATAAAAGACATGAATAAACTCTACTTATTATCCCCTCTTTTATCATAGAAAGTTACCATGTATGAGACTTCTAAACCTTTGCTTTGAGTCTACATAGCTCATTTCTACAATTAAAAGCCATTACAGGGTGTTTAACCACCAATAACACACAGCTCCTGCTTTTACAGTAAGAAACTGTAACACTCTTAGATGCTTTATGTGAACAAACAGATTGCACTTAATCGTAGTGATTGAGTTTCCTTTGCAGAATGAGAGAAACATTGAAGAGCAACAACCAGAAACATGTACGTTGTTGTTAAACTGTCCAAACATTGATCGATTACATCGCTCATCTCTTCGTATTGTGTTCTGTATATAGACACTTACCAGCACATTTGGTCCGAGTGATGAGAGGAGGTCCCGGCGGTCCAGTGCCACCCTCTCCAGGTCGGGTCAGAAGAACTTTAATCTCATACTCCACATCCGGGTCCAAATGCCAGAGCTTGTAAGTTGGCGCATCCACGACATGAGTCTCGGCCCAGTTTCCAGTGGTGGTGCGGTACTCCACCTCTTTCAGGATGATGGGACCATCGCCGATGATGGAGTTGGCATTTGGTTTGATCCACAAGTAGGTGGCACCAACTGCGAGAAGCTCAGGAGGAGCAATGGGTGTGGGGGGCGCTGAAGAAGAAGAAGAAGAAAGAAAGTTTACATCAGGTGAGTTTGATTATCATCAACAAACAACAAACTTTACAGCTATTATGATCAGTACCGAATAGCTTTAATATATGAACAAATCCATATTTAAAAGAGGTGGGAGAAGCAGTAAAAAGAAATAAAGTGACTGCACTGAAATTCCTGAGCCATCTTGGGCAATAATTTTTCAGCAAATTTAAAAAGTTGTTGAAAGAGCAATTAAGGGCTGTAGCGAGTAATCTCACTTCACTATTACACTGCATTCAGCCATCATTTCATTTGCTTTTGTAGTGCAAAATGGTGAGAGGAAAATGAAGGCTGGAATTACAGTGAAGCGTGCGGCCGAAGCTTTGGAGCTCATTAAGGGATATCAGACAGACTTGCTTGGCCGGCAGAATTGTTAGAATAAATGGAATGAAACGTTTCCTGGAATCCCAGTTGAGAAGGTGGGCTATAGCTTTTCCCTAAACACTTAGCTAAGCTCTCTCTCTCTTCCTCTCTCTCTCCATCGCTTCTAACCCACTCACATTAAATCCACTGGAGACAGCTTATGGCTTGCACTGCATTAACTTCCTGTCTCTGCCTGTCTCTTCCTTCTTTGTCTGACTGCCGTTGAGCACCTCAGATTTACCCTCAAACCTGTGAAAGGTAAACAATATTTCTCTGTTTCTTGCTTCCTTCTTTCTTTCCTTCCTTCCTTCCTTTTTTCTGCTTATTTTTCCTCCTGCTTTCTTTCCTTCCTTCCACTCTTAAATTTTACTCTTTTAGAAGGGATACTTTCCTTATCCCTTATCCCTTCTTCCTTCATTCCTTTCTTCTCTCCTCCCTCCCTTTCTTCATTTCTTCTCTCCTTTTCCTTCATTCCATCCTTTCTTTCTCCCTTTAATCATCATTCTTTCCTTTCTCTCTTTTCTTCATTTCTTCCTTTACTAATTTCTTTTCTTCTATTCTATTCTATTCTATTCTCTCTTGATTTCTTCCTTCCATCTTTCCTTCCTTCTGCTCATTTTCTTCCTGCTTTCTTTCCTTTCTTACTCCCTTCCTTCCTCCCAATCTTGTTTTCCTCCTTTAGGATACTTTCCTTATCCCTTCTTCCTTCATTCCTTTCTTCCTTTCTGTCTCTCTTTTTCCTTCATTTCATCGTTCCTTTCTCCCTTTAATTTCCCCTCTTTCCTTTGTCTCTTTTCTTCATTTCTTCCTTTACTAATTTCTTTATCATTTTTCTTCACTCCTTCCTTTCTTTTCTCCTCTTTTCTTCAATTCTTCCTTATTTCTTTCCCTTCTCCCTTTTGCTTAATGTCTTCCTTTTTTCTTCCTTCCTCAATTGCTCCCTGTTTCCTTCCTTCCTTCCTTCCTTCCTTCCTTTCTCATTCCTACCTTACTTACTTCTGCTCTTGATATCTTCCTTCCTTACTTACTTATTCATTTCTTCCTTCCTTCCTTCCTTCCTTCCTTCCTTCCTTCCTTCCTTCCTTCCTTCCTTCCTCCCAATCTTGTTTTCCTCCTTTAGGATACTTTCCTTATCCCTTCTTCCTTCATTCCTTTCTTCCTTTCTGTCTCTCTGTTTCCTTCATTTCATCGTTCCTTTCTCCCTTTAATTTCCCCTCTTTCCTTTGTCTCTTTTCTTCATTTCTTCCTTTACTAATTTCTTTATCATTTTTTCTTTCCTTCTTTCCTTCTTTCCTTCTTTCCTTCCTTCCTTCCTTCCTTCCTTCCTTCTTTCCTTCCACTTTTGATTCCTTACTTCCTTTTTTCTTCCATTTTCTTCCATTCTTCTTTCCCTTCTCCATTTTGCTTCATGTCTCCCTTTTTCCTTCCTTCCTCCATTGCTCCATTTTTCCTTCCTTCCTTCCTTCCTTCCTTCCTTCCTTCCTTCCTTCCTTCCTTCCTTCCTTCCTTCCACAGTCTTCATTTCAAGTCAATAAGTAAGAGAACCCTAGCAACCGCATGCCGATGCTCTAGCAACCACTCAGAGCACCTTAGTAATGACCTGGCAACAACCCAGCCACCCAAACTAACATTTTCTTCATAAAATGTAAAAATTAAATCAATCAAAAAATCAAAAAATAAATAAAAATAAAAATAACAAATCTAATTCATTTACTTTATTTTATTCTTTATTTTATTTCTCAGTTCCTGCCTTGCATCTTCTAATCATCTTCTTGGCACTCTCTCTCAGCAGGAGAGGGGGCAGACAGACACTAATCCAGGGTTAGAGGTGAGTAGCGGTGCATGAAGGGTTCATCCGAGCATGGAAGAGCCACCCAGGCCCACTCTAATGAGAGGCTGCTGTCTCTACTGTGCCATGTAATCAACTGAGCCAGATTACCAAAGCCCATTTACCCACAGCCGATAACCACCGACTCCCTCAGCTGCCCGGAAAGGATACGCTCTGGCTCAGAGAAGAGAGTTTAGACGTGACCCGTCAACCTCCAAAGCTTAAGAGTGTTTAGTGCTTGAAATGAAAATGAAGGTGGGAGAAAATAAAAACGATAACAGGAAGGAAAGTGGAATAATAAAAAGTAAACAGAGATTACCAGAAAAAAAAAGACAAGAAATGAGGGAGAGCAATAAGTAGAAGAACTTTGTATTTTACATTTTCTGCAGAAACTGTCCACTTAAAGTCTCTATGATGTTTAGGTTTTTAGACTCAAGACTCATTTAATGTGAATTTAAATCATTTTGCTCATTTTATTGTCTTAGAAGACTAATATACATGAGCTATAATTTGCTTTAAGCCCCAGTAATAATGACTGCAAAACATATCTTAAACATTTTAGTGTGAAATGAGATATTGCTCATGGACAATGTCTTATTTATCATATGAATGAACTCCAGCGTGTTCATCAAGGTAGCTGTCACATATAAATTGCAATTTTGAAATAGTGCCTTTGTTCAAACCATTAATACACTTCCATCGTTTAATGCAGTTTCAGCAGTCTTTATGTCAGCACATTGTCCTGGCGTGGGCATTTACGGTCCTGCAGTTGATAAACTCGGCGATTAGTGGAGTGTTTTTGGATTGCACATTTATGATTGCAGCTGGATTGAAATGAGATTTGGATGCTGTTGATGACTGGCTGAATCTTGATGATTGCTTGCTGATGATTGGCTGAGTGTTATTGTACTCCGGATGATTGACAAACTATTCTGAGCTTCCAGCCCGATGGTGTGTATATATAATGTTTTTGTTGATTAGCACAGTGGATTGTGGCTACGTCACTAGAGAGATCAACAGATGTTCAATATGGGAAAGTTAAAACATCTGATGTCTATTAAATACATTGTAGTGCCATTCAGCTCACTTATTACTTAGGATGAAGCAACAGATTTGACAAAGAAATATTTTAGTATCATGACAAACAGCAGCTGACAATTGAAAGAGCAAGAAGAAGTGAGGGAATGCTTGTATATAAATACTCTGGTAGAAAAAAACAAATCTAAGAATGACACAAAGGCTTTAGTTCATCTCAGTAATTTTTTTAAAGGTCCCATGACATGCTACTTTTTGGATGCTTTTATATAGGCCTAAGTGGTCCCTAGTACTGTATCTGAAGTCTCTTTCCCGAAATTCAGCCTTGGTGCAGAATTTCAACCACTACAAGCCAGTCCCACAATGAGCTTTCCTCAGGACGTGCCGTTTCTGGGTCTGTAGCTTTAAATGCTAATGAGGAGGAGAGAGGCGGGCAAGGTGAAGGGTGGGTGTGGCCTTAACCAGCTTGCGGCCACTGTACCATGCGCTAATGTTGACAGTGGATGTATCGCAATGGCTCGTAGACATGCAGTCGTTCAAGCGTTTCAGTTTGACCCAGAATCTGATCCGGACGAAGAAGTTGCAGCGGCTACAGCAGGACGTCTCCGAATGTGTCTGGATACGGTACTTTAGTTGGTTTATGTATGCTGTTACAGTTATTATCGTGTAGCTAATGCTAGCCTGCATTGTTGGCTCTTCATTTTGCTCTGATTTGCTATCGTATATATATTATATATATAATTATCAGCTATAGACACTAACCAGCGCAACTAAATTAGTCAGACCTCTGCCATTATTACAAATACCTTTTCAGATAGGTGCCATTGTGGAAAATGTGCTACCATGCCAACATCATTTATTTGTTTACATATTTTATAATTCATAAATCTTAAAAGATTTTACAATATTATTACCATTACATCAAGCTCTGCAATCTGGAAATGTGGACATCGCGTGCGCCAACAGCAGAACGGTTATCCAAACAACAAAGAAATGTACAACACTCGCGTTACAGTGTGTGTAGATGCTGTCTACCTTTACATTAGCAACAGTAACTGGGCTGTATTGGCAGACGTTGAGGAAACAGTGGTCGGTGAAATGTGTGGTGCAGACAAACAAAACTATGGGAAGTTGTATCGGCGCATTACCAGAGAAAATAAAATTAACCCACTGTTTCTTCATAGGTTCAGATGAAGGAACTAAAAAAATACTTTGGTGTTTATTTGTACATCCAGACAGTGAGCAACTGCCATGCTTCGCTCGTTTGCAAGCCACGATGTCTCTTGAGGAAAAAAAAAATATTGTGCTTGAATCTCACTGTAGTAGCTCATTTTCTCATGGGCGGGCAAAGCAGAGAAAGGGGAGGTAACCTTTCCCCTTATGACGACATATGGGGAAGATTCCAGATTGGGCAGTCTGAGCTTTCATTTTCTCAATTTACCCAGGGCTCGGTTTACACCCATTGCCTTTTCTAGCCACTGGGGGACCATATGCAGGCTAGGGGAACTCATATTAATGTTAAAAAACCTCATAAAGTGAAATTTTCATGCCATGGGACCTTTAAATTCTCCAGTTCTGGTGTCAGAATATTCTCTCAAATAGTAAGATATACAAAAGATGAGAATGAATAAGAAAATATGCTAGGCTCAGACAGACTAGACACACACAGTGCCACACAGTATGGATACAGATAACAAAAGGAGCATTACCCATTCACCAGAGGTCCCTTTCACTCCAGGAAAAACCCATTTCCTACAGACATAAGAGGTTTCCTGCACACACTATTTACTATTTCAAGTGTAGAAGTTTATGTGCATGAGAGCACAATCCTAAACACTCTTTTTCTTATCAAATTCCCTTGATACATAAAGTTCATTCCCGTTTCCACTGATACTTTGCCATACGTTCAGGAATATTAGCAGCAATGTGGTTATTGGAGTCGGCTCCAATAACCACACTGTGCAGGTGTGTTTGTGTCCATGTGGCCAAGCACCCCTGTAATTTTATCCTTTATCACCTGGTGTCCACAGGGAGGTTTTAAAACCAGCTGGATTTGCGAGAAATCTCCAGAATTCCCCCCCCGCTATCTGATCAAAGCCCACCGGGTCTGTCTGATAGCAGAGCTGGGGGAGAGAAAGATGAGATCCACCGTCAAATGGGAATTTGTAGCGGTGAAACAACAATAATTGCAATCTGGTTTTTCACCTGTCGGAACAACCAATTCAGCGGAGACCAAGAAATAGAGAGAGAATATGGCTACAGTATGAAAACTGAAAGTAAATTCAAAGTAAATTCTAAAAAAAAACAAAAAACAAAGTAAATTCTATATTAGTACTCAATTCAAGTTTGTAGAAATTATGCTTTAATTTATACAAGTTTGAATTGAGTACTCATATAGAATTTACTATATTAGATATAATGGCAGGTAATTTTTTTTGTCCAAAGGCCTTAATTATAATAAAAAACAAAGATATGACATCCAAAGTATGTATGGTAGTACAACTAGATCTCTTTTATTGAATCCAAAAGGTTTCAATTATATTTTGCAACATGTAAAGCTATTTTAAAGATTTTGAAGTGTCAAAAGGTCATTCGGTTTAACCAAAGACCAATACAGCCATTTCTTTTGTAATTAAAATATCTTAAAATGTAATACATGTATATTTTTTTTTTTATTCTGGCATGATTTTATAACATCATATCTCAACATAGTGCAAAATGGTATTAAAATTATGTGTCGAAGTCATTGCTTTGTTATGAGAAAGAATGTCCAGAAAAATGAATTTCATTGATGTCATTCGGAGTAACCAATATAAAGGGACCATTTTGGATCAAGTCATGAAGTCAATATCATGTGACAGGATGTGACATCATTTAGACACCTGCAAAGGACCACATGGTCATGAAATAAAGCAGCTAACTCTCTTTTAACTCTTTGAAAAATTCATGTTTTCACTTGCTCATACGCATGTCCCGAAACATCAGGTCATTCGGTACAACCGCTATAAAACATGGAAAATGTTGTAATATTTTAAAACTTAAAGCTAGCCAGCTAACCAACTAGCTAGGTAGATATCAGCCTGTTAGCATTGTTTGAAAATATCGTCATTCGGTGTAACCATTTAAAAAAACAAAAAAAAAAATCTTACTGACCCCTACATAAAATATTGTCAAATGGCTTTTTTATTTCGTTCAGTCATATCACCCAACTCTAATACACAAACCTTAAACCTCAATTTAGCATCATGTCAAGCTTTTCTACATAAGATGCATTGTTGCATTTATCATTGAAAAACAATGTCTAATAAGTTGTACAACCAGAAATCGCATCAATAACAACAAAAAAACCTATTGAGCAACATCCTCAGTTTCGATTTAGAAATTGCATGATATTATGCCAAAAACCACACCACCAGAACAACTGCAAAACTCTCAATAGGACTAGCAAGCTCTCTGCACACCTATACATCAGACCTAAGCAGCACCCACAAAGATCCTACATCCTCCATACCTGCAGTCTCATGGGAAACACTTCTGAGTGACTTAGACAGTTGTTTCGACTCATTCTCTTTATTGTCTGGATCAAACCTCGGAAGAATGGCTCAGGGGAACCGGATGAGAGATGCCAGGAGAGATGCTGTCTGTGCCTTTGACCTGACCCTTATCCCTTGATGCAGTATCTCTTTGGAGGTTTGATTCTCTTTGTCAGGGCGAGGAACTACATTTCCCCCTTTTTCTTCCTTCCATCTAAAAACTAATTCCCTTCTATTTTTTTATAGTTGTGCATTGGTGTTAGAAAGGTTTCTGTTGAATGCCCTTGCAGAATGCTTTAATCAAAACACCATATTGAGCATTGTGGAAAAGCAGGGAACAAGAAAATACAGAGGAGGAACACTGTAAACATACAAGCGCAGTAAGAACAGCGTGAGAGGAGTGAAGGCTCTTCAAACCCTCTTTCTGAAGAAGTACATTCAGGTCTGGACAAATAAAAGCAATGCACGGGGAACGGATGACAAGAGAGGGAGAGAGTGAAAATAAGGGAGGAGGCGTCTTTCGCTAGACTGAATTCACAAACCCAGCGCTGTTCAAAGGAGGCATGCTGAGGACACCTGTGCATAAAATTCAAAATTCTGCTCCAAAAACATCTCTGGACGCAGTGAGACGTAAATCACGCATGCACACACACACACACACACACACACACACACAAACATAAAATCTCTGTTCCAAAACCTAGTGAGCTGTCTTACTGTCTGTCTACTGCCTTCATAGGCCGAGAACTGAAACGGAGCCTCATAAGGCCTGAAACATATGCAAACAAAGACGTGAAATACAAAACTGACTGCAGAAGAAGACAACTGACATTAATGTTCACTAAAATTAACTAAAGAATTGTGTCCCACTTTTTATTAGGTGACCTTAACTACTATCTACTAAAACAATTGAAAACAATAAGTTATTGTCTCCGTGTAAACAACAAAAACATGAAAGTGACATCCCCAACTACTGACCTGGCATATATAATACAGCGTTTTTCAGTCGTCTTCGTGGATCCGTCTGAATGGGGATCGTTTTATTTTTAGTACATTGCTGTCAAGTAAACGTACCCTTAGATTACCACAATGCTTTCTGGGATTGCATTATTCATAAAGTATATATGCATAATGCTTCGTTAGAAATTATCGTTATCGTAGAAGCCACATAATTGTGTATTTGAGTCAGTTCACTATGCAGCCTTCTTGGCTATTTTCTACTTAGGTAATATGCATATAAATACAACATGAAGAAAGGTCAAAATCTCCTAAACGGTTTTATTTAAAAAATTAAGTTGAGCAATATAACATCTAACAACAATGGTATAATAAATTAGTCATAAATTAGTCTTCCAGTGCGTTCTAGAGAAAAACATGGGCTCTTTTAACTGAAAGGAGTAACTTACATTTATACAGCCGCCGTATTGAGTGTTATGATCCTTCCCATTTATTTTTCTACAAATGGTCCGTCTCATATTTCTTATACTCTCTCTGCAGCCTCTGTATCGGTAGTTCACCTGCAATGCCTTAAAGTGCTGTCTAGGTAGGCAGCTCACTAGGTTTTGGAACTACTGTATTCCTATGATTTGGAGATTCTGTGAAAGAGCTATGTATTTCAATGCACATATGCGGCGTATACTTTGAAGTGCCGGGTACTTGGAGAGCAGTGCATCAAACTAAATAAATAAATATTCACACAGACAAATAAAGTGGCTGTGAGTGTTTGAAGTGCTAACTCCTCGGCTCCTGCTTATCTGGGCTGTAGTATTACTGCGCTCTAATCCATCTCTGTAGTGAAGCCCACTCGCAGGCAGGCTACGGACACACATACAGACTTCCAAAATCCTTCACTAATACTTCTCTCTGTCTGCGTGTAGATAACTCAGTGCATCAGCATCACACACATAAACACCTCTCTCAAAAAATGCACACAGACCAGACAGAATTGCTTTGAAACTCTACATGCTCAATCTGTATTTCTATCCAATATCCTGAAACCACACACAAGCTCTGTTCCAAAACCTAGTGAGCTATCTACTTAGATAGCTGCCTCCTAAGGAAACTAACATGGAACCTCATAAATAACTGATTTGGAACGCTCTACACAGGCCGAAAATCAGTACTCACGTCACAAAGCAGAACACAAGAAATGTGACTCTCGAATGATTCCAATAATTTGATATTAGAATGACACTTAGCTAATGGTGTAATATTTTAATAAACATGAAAAATGCACATATATGGTTTTTAATTAGATTGAGCTCTTTTTATTACCACTTTGCAATATTGATTGAAATACGAGTCTATTTATATATAAATAAATAAATAAAAAATAAATACACCGATCAGGCATAACATTATGACCACCTTCCTAATATTGTGTTGGTCCCACTTTTGCTGCCAAAACAGCCCTGACCCATCGAGGCATGGCCTCCACTAGACCTCTGAAGGTGTGCTGTGGTATCTGACACCCAGATGTTACAGCAGATCCTTTAAGTCCTGTAAGTTGTGAGGTGGGGCCTCCATGGATCGGACTTGTTTGTTCAGCACATCGCACAGATGCTCAATTGGATTGAGATCTGGGGAATTTGGAGGCCAAGTCAACACCTCAAACTTGTTGTTGTGCTCCTCAAACCATTCCTGAACCATTTTTGCTTTGTGGCAGGGTGCATTATCCTGCTGAAAGAGGCCACAGCCACCAGGGAATACTGTTTCCATGAAAGGGTGTACATGGCCTGCAACAATGCTTAGGTAGGTGGTATGTGTCAAAGTGACATCCACATGGATCCACATCCCAGCAGAACATTGCCCAGAGCATCATGGTGCCATGTGTTCCCCAGTTAAGCGACGCACACGCACCCGGCCATCAACATGATATTAAATAAAATGTGATTCATCAGACCAGGTCTTCTTCCATTGCTCCGTGGTCCAGTTCTGATGCTCACGTGCCCACTGTTGACGCTTTTGGGGGTGGACGGGGTCAGCATGGGCACCCTGACTGGTCTGCGGCTATGCAGACCCATACACAACAAACTGAGATGCACTGTGTATTTTGACACCTTTCTATCAGAACCAGCATTAACTTCTTGAGCAATTTGAGCTACAGTAGCTCGTCTGTTGGATCAGACCACACGGGCCAGCCTTCGCTCCCCACGTGCATCAGTGAGTCTTGGCCGCCCATGACCCTGTCGCCGGTTCACCACTGTTCCTTCCCTGGACCACTTTTGATAGATACTGACCACTGCAGACCGGAAACACCCCACAACAGCTGCAGTTTTGGAGATGCTCTGACCCAGTCGTCTAGCCATCACAATTTGGCCCTTGTCAAACTCCCTCAAATCCTTACGCTTGCCCAGACACATCAACCTTGAGGACAAAATGTTCACTTTCTGCCTAATATATCCCACCCACTAACAGTATATATATAAAATAATATATATATAAAATAAAATAATTGTGTAATGTTAATTAATTGCCAATAAACAGAAATTAAAAGTGAACTGAGAAAAATTCTGCAGTCTACTGCACTCTTTTACAGTAGGTTAATATTTCCTACATGTCCTTCATCAACTACACGGACATCATACTAAACAGAGACTATAGAGAATCGATCCAGATTACGCCCTGGAGTACAGTCCCAGATTACAGCTGTCACCTGTCATTAGCACCTCTACCCGAGGCCATCCCTCTGTCTATGAATCCATTAGCTATATCAACACTATATTATTCTCTTTCATTCACCCTCACATGAAAGGTCCAGTGCTGACCAGTGGCATATCAATAAGGCCATACTGGACAGACCTTGCTATTATTCTGCTGATGTGAGTCTGTGGGGAGAGTGTGGTGTGGAGGGCCCTGCGGGGCTCCTGTCTTGTCAGAGGCAGAGAGGGGTTTCATGAACCATGGGGACACCAAGACCTGCATATTAACTAGCCTAGCGCACATCGTGAGGTTACAGCGCATAGGCCCGGGATTCAATGAGAGAGGGTGAAAATTCAAGAAGTGGAGGTTATATCTACATTAGAATACTCAATTCAGTCAGTCAGTTCATTTTATATCTATGATGAACCAGATAAAACGGTTCCCTCCAAAATCCCAATTTAACCCACTGATTTTTTTAATAACCTGTGCAAATGATTAAAAAGTACCTGTGCATACTTTCTCCTAGAATGAACTAAAACTTTTATTTCTCCCACATCTCTCACCCTCTGACACTGTGATGCAAATGTGTATAAATGGGCTAATAAGGCACAGAGGGTTTTGGGTTAAAATTGCATCAGGGTGAGATTGTGAGAGGACATGAGAGAGTGAAAAGCGACTGTCAGAAAGAATATTACTTAACACAGATTAGCATACATTAAATATGAAAAACGGGAGAGGTTTGACACCACATAGGCTTGGAGTAGAGATAAAGAAAACAGAAACGGAAGAGAAAAAAGAAAATAAAGATGATAATGCAGGCAGATGAAAATTATTGTATGTCGAAATGTGTCTGAGACAGAAACTAAGAATAATGACAGGATAGTGCTGCCCACAGGAAAGATAAATCACAAAAGACATCTCAATTGTTTCTCATTGACTAAAAGAGATTAAATAGAGAGCAAATTGAGAGGTCTACTTTTTCCTACTGAAAAAAGTAATCATCTGCTTATGTTTGTCTTCTGGAATTTCATAAGAGATCTCAATAACGTCTCAGAATGTGTTCAAATTTGCCAAAGAAAGCCAAAGAAAAACAGATCTCAGTGGCCAGGTAAATTCTGTTGTCAGTTCATCTTTCAGTGCTTTAGTCCCATTGTGTACACACACAGTTCAGAAATGTACAGGAGTGACAAACGCATTTTACAACCGTATTAACTACTGAAAAATGCAGGGAGTGACAAACACATTTACAGTAAAAAACTTCTACGCAGTGTGTACAGAATCGGACTGAACAGATGACGTATTTAAACCCGAATCAGAGATGTGTCTCTCTTCGGTATGTGCACACTGCAAGAAAACCACAGGGAAAGTGGTACGATCCTTGACTCATTTGTGTTGCCAGATCTTGCTAGAAAAATAAGACAGCGAATAAGAATTAGCCCGTAATAAACTGAGATAAATCAAAATGCGTTATATTCAAAACAAGACCAAAATATTGCAACCCGCACCTGTCCATTTTACTATCTCCGCAAACCTGATCGCTTTACGAACCAAACCCAAAGCCCAAAAACACTTATAATAAAGTGGACATGGCAACATTTCAAGAGCGTGCTCTGCAAAGCAACCTTACAAACATTAACAAAACACGACGTCTCGGTAGACGGTGGTTTAGTAAAAATTGCGGAACATGATGAGTCTTTGGTTGCCATCAAAAATAGCGGATAACAAACACATGAGATGCCAGAATGTTGCTATGGTTACCATGCTGTCAATCATTGCAATTTTCAGGAGTGAGTCATGTTCTGTACACACACAGAACAAAAATTTAGGGGATTCACTCCTTATTTAATGCGGTTGTCACTCCTGAATCGTTACAGTGTGCATATGGCCAGTATGAACTTGTCAACATTTCTCATAACATCCTTCAGATCTGACTTGCTATCCACATTCATTTTATAGCTGTGTACACAATGATTATCTCATTTGTCTCTATATTTATTTGTCTAAATTAACTTTAGGAGAAACATCTAAAGCCTCTTTTCCACCATCGGGCCGAACAGTTCTTAGAATGGTAAGGAACAGTTCCAGTTGTGTTTCAACAGAATTCTCGGCACGGTTGTCTAACTGTGCTGAACTGTGCTGGTAGAATCCGTGAAGTGACGTCACCATCAGTGTTGGGTAAGTTACTCAAAAAAAGTAATCCACTACAAATTACAAATTACTACATTAAAATTGTAATTTGATTACATTACTGATTACTGCATGTAAAAAGTAATCAGATTACTAATTACTTTACATTCAAATTATTTTGCAAACCTATAAAACCTACAAATATACACCACAAACTGAAACTCATAGTTCTTTCCTTAATTTAATATTGACTGAAAAATATTACAGAAGTATGAAAACAGCAACTTGACTTAAAAATATTCGTAAATCATCTGTAGGAGGCTTATTCATTCTAACGTAATCATAACGGTCGCCTGAGGGCACTCAACAACCACGTCATCTGTGAGATTCTAACAAACTAAAAATAACTTTATTAAAACTAATAAATAGCTATATGAAATATTGCACACTTGTTAATGTGTTTATTTTTGTTTGCAGTTTTCGTTATAGTATTTAATGATTATGAACACATATTAAGCATGACAAACCAATTATACAATCGATGAAACTAAGCTGGCACGTATGTATGATTACAAAATAAAGTCATTAAGATTGTTATTAATATTATTTTATAAAGTAACATGTAGGATAAAAGTAGTTTTATCACGTATTGAACAGTTTCTGTGACAGCTCCTAATATTTTTTTTCTTTTAACAAGAGTAATATATGATCATCCTCCATAACCCAGTCATTATTTATATCTCATATCATCAGTAAACTGTTGCGTTGCCAAGGCAACAACTGACGCTTTTATATTACACTCCAAAGAGCAGCCGTTATCAGCCCCAAAGTGGAAAATGAAACCGTAACCGTACCAGCTGGCCCGGATCGGCACGGAATGGAACGGTTACGCAATAAGAACCATTCAGCCGATGGTGGAAAAGCAGCTCAAGAAAAAGCTAATAATTAAACTACATTTGCATATATATATATAAATATAAAGGAAGCCTCATCATTATGCAAGAATGTCAAACCAATCACAATTCAGTATGCAAATAAGTGTTAGAAAGAAGACCAATGTAAATGCCTCATTCATTCATTCGTATGTCAAAAGATTCAGGCTCAATTAGTTGCATAAGTTTAATATTAAGGTTAGGAGTTTAGAACAACCTAACAAGATTGTTTGAAGAATATTTACACCACTGCATTCCAAGTACTCTAATAAAACATAATTGTGAACTCATTAAAACTCCTGAGCTATGAAAGAGCAAACTGTGAGCAATAAACTGTTACTGTGGCTGAGAAAGCAATCAGGGGGGACACATGCATGCATAAGGGAAACATATTTACAAAGAAAATCCCAAGAGAGCCAAAGCAAACAAGAATAAAACAGCAATATGAGAAGAAAATGACAAATAATGGGACTTTCTCCATGGTCACCAGCAGCAACATACCCTCATATCACAATTACTACCACCTCTCTGTCTGTCTTTCTCTCTATCTCTCTCTCCTTGCCATCAGCCGGTGGTTATTAATGACCCCTGCACCCCTCTGTGAGCACCCCATTTATAAAACTCACCGTTTTAATCTCTCTCAGTGTGTGTTACTCCCCCGCGTTCCCTCAGCCTCCAAACACACTCATACATTCAGTGGCTGACACCTTTCTGGAGGATTGAGAATGCAATGGCCGGTACTTACAGTTCAGGCACCTATCCAAAACTGAGCACACTTCCTCGTATTTACACACAATCTTTCTCTCTCTCTTTTTCTGTCAGTTGCTTAACCAGTTATCCAACTCATCCACAATGTTCCTTAGTATTTTATGGTGTTTCCCTGCTTTTTGAAACTTGATTGATGTGTTAATGCACATTAAAAATGAGCTGTGTTAAGATTCTTGTGAATTCATCACTTTCTAATCATCAAAAAAAAAAAAAAAAAAAAAACTCAACAAAATTCCCACAGAAATGTTAATTTGCTCTTAATTTACTGTTAATTTACTCACCCTCAGGCTATCCAATATGTATGTATCTTTTTTTCTTCAGTAGAACTGTAAAGAAGATTTTTAGCTGAAACCATGGTCCTTGGTGATTTATATAATGCAAGTCAATGGATACTGTCACTTTAAGAGTAAATAAAGTATACAAAGGCAAAACAAAATGAATACCAGTGGCTCCTGATGATATATTGAGGTCTTATGAAGCAAAACAGTCAGTCTGTGTAAGAAACTGCACAAATAATGCTGTAAATAATGTCCAGTTTCTTGCACAGGCTGATCATTTTACTTCATAAGACCTCAATGTATCATCTGGAGCCACGGGTATTCATTCTGTTTCTGTTGAATCACCAAGGGCCACGGTTTCAGCTAAAAATCTTCTTTACTGTTCTACTGAAGAAAAAAAAAAACACACACCTACATCTTGGATGGCCTGGGGGTGAGTAAATTTTCATTTTTGGGTGAACTATACCTTTAAGAAAGCATAAAATCAGCATATTAGAATGATTTTTGGAGGATCATGTGACACAGAAGACTGGGGTATGAAAATTATCTTTGCCATCAAATAATAAATTATATTTTAAAAACAGATACTATAAATTATAATCATATTTCACATTATTACTGTTTTTACCATATTTTTGATCAAATAAATGGAGCCATTGTGAGCATAAGAGACATCTTTTATTTATTTATTTTTTTTATATAAATCTTATCGACCTCAAACTTTTAAACAGGTAGTGCAATTTTTTTTCTCAAAAAGAAAAACAACAACCAGAATAATTTAGCAAATGTTGTGATGTTCATGCTAAAAAACAAGAAGAAAAAAAAATAAATAAATTGGCCAACAAGGTCTGAGGTACTTAATCAGGCATGATTTTACTTCTCCAGTAAATTTATCTCTTAGGCGTCTGCATTTCTTCAGCTATAGCGGCTCAAGCTTTTGGCCTTTCGAGCTCAGCTAACATGAAAAGTTATGCCCCCAGCAAGTTCTCTTTATTAATTGTCAGTGTCTGGCTGGAACGGTGCCACTCATGCCATACACGCTGCTGCCACCCCCTCCCCCTGGACTGAATCCCTGGCACTGCATGCATTAATTAATGCATATTTCATTTAGCATGCCTGTGCTGTGCAGCATATTGCCTTGCACTCTATTCATTTCCCCAGGGAAATGATGTTGTACATCACCCCTCTGCTGGCTCCCCTAATCACACACATATCCAGACACATCCACACACCTCTGAATTCCCAGGAAGACACTGGAACCTCTAAACACCTGAGGCGCTCACAGCCTGAGGGATATTGCCCCATCGCGAAACACCCCTCCCAGGACATGCTCGGCAAGGCCAGATGGCAGTGATCGCTGGCAAAGTAAGCAACAAACATGCCGCTCGAGAAATCATGCAGCCACTATAAGTGACACCTCTGTTAGCTTCTATATTTGGCATGTTAATCAGACACATACTAATACTACAAATATTGACTATTACTGTATTGTTGAGTTGAGTTACAGAAAATAGCCAATATGTAAATGATAATACGCAAAATCAATATACAATTTAACATACTGAACTACTGTATATTACTTGGTAGAAAAATTGTTTATCGTAATTATAATTAATAATAATAGTTATTTAATGAACATGGTCATCGTATTCCATGTTGTTGCAACCATTTCATAAAATCAATAACCCATTAGAAGTAAAAATAAATAATTTTTACCATAGTTAAGAGGTTTAAAATTGATTTTGTGCCCAAGAAAAAGAACCCTGTTTGGGTTTCTTTGTTTAGGTTCACTGAATATTAAATTGATAGATTCATTTAAGCATATTTCTAATAAATAAGATTTATATAAAATGCTAATCAGTGCTGAAGCGTTAATTTAACACAGATATCCTCGACACGCACATTGTTTGACTTTGAAAATTGGGGGAGGGGGGTGGATACTGTACGCATCAGTCTAAATTCAAACTTTAAAAATTCTGTGCTACAAATACATTTTACGTAGAAACAAACGGGTGATGATGAATTTGAATTTTGTAAAGACAACAACAACAACAACAAAAAACCCAACAAATTAACAAATCCATTTTACTATGATTAAGGGGATGTATCAATTTCAAAAATGTGTAATTTTGCACATCCCTAATTTGGTGTAGCTGACCGTTCATTTACATATTAGTGATCTTTAATTAAATTTGGAATTCAAGCAGTCACCGCTTAAACACTTGAAATAACACATTTAACAACAGCCTTGAAAATAGTTTACCTGCATTCCTCACATTGTATCACAAGATAATATTATGTTGAACTTACTAGCATACTTGCAAATGCTCAATAGATAACTCTACTGTACTTTATAAATATAGCTTCATAAGATGAAAATGATAAGAGATTGTGTCTATTTGTACTTGAAATCCATATCAAGAAAGCTATAAATGATAAATCAAACACTGTTCAAAAGTTTGGGGTCAGTAAGAATGCTGAATGTTCTTGAAAGAAGTATATGCCCGTCAAGGTGGCATACAGTATATCTGATTTAAAAAATGCAGTAAAAACAGTAATATTGTGAAACATAATATATTTTAAAATGTAAATATATATATATATATATATATATATTATATTATATTATATTATATTATATTATATTATATTATATTATATTATATTATACGCTGATTTGCTGCTCAAGAAATATTGATTATTATCAATGTTAAAAACAGTTGCTGTGTAATTATTTTGAGGGAAACTATTTTTTCAGTATTCTTTAATGAATAGAAATTCAAAAGAAAAAAAACAACAACTTTTATTTGAAAAAAAAAAAAAAAATGTAACATTATAAATGTTGATACCGCCACTTGTAATCAAATGAAAGTATCCTTGCTGAACAAAAGTATTAATTTAATAGTCTAATAGTAATAATGAATCACATCACGTATACAGTTTAAAATGTACATATTTAATTTATGAACAGTATATGCAAACTATTCAAGGTATTAATAAGCAATTGAACGATGATGATTGTTGTTTGACTGAAGTTTTTACTTGGTTCTTGGGATAAAGTTTCTATTATTTTCCTTTTTGATACAGAAGGACTTGAAACTGTCCCGCAGTGTTCACTCTAGCAGCGACAGCAATGCTAAATCATCTGCAAAGAGAAGCTTTAGATTCACTATCATGCTGGGTACACCTGGGAACTCGTGTGGTTCCAACTGTAATGCAGGTTTGTCAGGCCTTAAACTTACTTTTACTGTCTGAGTCAAAGATTCGTGTCTTTTTGAATGGTGCTTTGATAATAATATACAAGTATTACTATATTATAACTATATATACACACACACACACAGTTATAGAGAAGTCATATGACTTCTCGAAGTTCAACCAATGTTGCTAGTTTGAGACGGGAGATGTGTAGTCTATTAATGGGAAACCTATTTGAAAATATTAATTATTTCTGCAATTTCACTAGTGACTAGTGCCACACCAATTACACACTTCACCCTAAATGATTAGTCAATTAAATCTTAAATCCACCAATTATTGCTCAGTCTACCTTAAATATAATTTTTTTTAGTCATCTCATTAGTATTCATAGACATTAATTTTTTTGCATTTCAATAGACACTGATATATAAAATAAACATATTGACGGCTTTTTATGCATGACTTCACGATAATAAAAAAATCCTCTGTTTAGGTTAAAAGAATATCGAACAGGTAGATTAATTTTAGCGTATTTCTAATAAATGCGATTTATTAAATATGCTTAACAGTGCTGGAACGTTCATTTGAAAAAAAAAAAAACATTGAAACTTTGAAAAAAGTTAATATATTGCCTATCTGTCTAAATTCAAAATGAACAAATTGTATGCTACAAATGCACTTTACATAGGACAGTTAGCACTGATGTCTCTGCAGGGATTAAAGGGTTTAATCTTGTCTTTTTGCAAAAACAGCAGGGAGAAACTGTTGGATTTTAACTATTTCTCATTTTTCTTTCCAAGTGCCATATGGGTAGACATTCTTGATTCCCAGGCAAAGCTTATCAGGGGTAAAAAAGCACCACTAAAGGTGTTTTTGGCTATGCTAATCACACACAGCACAGCTACAGCCAAACAGATGCTAGCACTTCTCTCAAATCCAGTGACCACAGCCACACGCTAACAAGCCTTGCAGAAATGGACCAACAGTTTTTGTTATCTCTGCTTAAGTGGTACAATGTCTCTGTAGTGAAGCTGAGGCTCTACCCCATTATCTTAAGAAACAGAGAGAATCAAGGCCTCTGTACTAGTCGTTAGCAATGCTAGCTGAAATAATGAACACTCTGTGGGTAACAATTCAGGAGGAATCCTGCTGCTGATGGTTGAAGCCAGTCATAAGTGCTATTTTGTGGGCTGTGGGTTTGTGTGTGTGTGTGTGTGTGTGTGTGTGTGTGTGTGTGTGTGTGTGTGTATGTGTGCATGTTTTGGTGAGCATCTCTCAACGTGCACACCTTTGAAAGCCAATGTCCCTGAACAATAGGCCACATTTATGAAATGTGAGTTACAGTAATTTGCATAAAATCAAAGTAAACTTCCTGCATACATATACGTTTTCAGGCAACAGGCAAGAATGCAGAACATAAATGTAAATATATTTGCATCATTATAGCAAAGTCCTTGTTTTCATTTAATTATTTCAGCTTGAGTAAAGCAATTAAAATGGTCAAGAAGATCAATGAACAAATGCTAAACTAAATCAAAATAACTTTGATTTTACTTCAAACTTAAGCTTGATAAAAATGATAAATTACACTGTACAATAATAATAGTAAACTGTTATTGCTATATTTTATTTTAAATATATAATGTATATAAAACATATGAATATTATTAATATTAATAATAATAGTTGTTTGGTTATATTTAAAACATACTATTACAGTGCAAAAGTTATTTATAAAAATGTAATATAAATTTGTTATTAAATATTCATTTCATTTAATATTAATATTAAAAAAAAACTATACAATTATTAAATATATAGATTTTTTATTAACATTTGCACTGTTTTTTAAAATATAGCCAAAAAACTAGCCAACAAACCTTCTTTTTCCTTTGCTGTGATTGGCTAATCAACATGAGGAGGATGGCTCTTGTCTTAGATACTGCCTGTCAGCCAACAGAATTGAGTAGATTTTAATGTGGCCAAGTATCAGCCAGACTGATGAAAATTGTTTTTGACTATTGAAGAGCTTATCAAATACTACATGAAAAGAAGACAATTTCATTGGCCCAAAAGTAATTGGATTATTATTACAAATTCCCAATGACCGTTTGGAAAGGACAAATCCTTTAGAACCATTGGCATACATGCATTCAGGTGTCCATACGCACCTTTGACGCTCAGCTCAGCATAGTTGGACACTCCAGATCCTCCATCGGAACGAATCACGCAGCGGTAACGGCTGGTGCTCCGCTGTGACGTGTCCGTTACGCTAACGGTGGCGGAGAATCGTCGATGGTTCACCACTCGGGTTACCATGAGAGACGTGTCTTTACCGTTCCATTGCTGAAAGACAGGAAAATAATCATTCTTGCAACACCTGATAATAAGCACACATAATGATATTTTATAAGATGGTCCATAGTGTCACATCAAGACAGAGGCACAAACTCTCAAAACACAGTGTGAACTGGTGTTATATCTTCATGTCTCAGAGCTGTAGGACAGGATTGATGGAGGCTTATAGTCTCCAGCCAAGGGAAAAAGTAATTTTATCCAAGACTTCATGGACACTGACACGGGCTTAGAAATCTTGCTGACAAAAATCTCCAACAAGTTATTAAGTTTCCTCAAGCGATGTGTCTCGAGACCAAGGTTCAAAACCTCCCAATGCAAATGGTGTGAATGATACACGCACACACATAATAGAGATGCTTAGAGATTTAAAAAAACAAACATGTTGAGCATGTATAATCAAACCAGGTTTGGTGTGTCTATGAATGTTTCTATAGGTCTGTTGTTGTTGCTTTGTGTAGGATAATATGTATGTGAGGTTGTGTGCATAACTCACCTGTAGCCAGAGTTTGTCATGTTGTGACCATTTGCCTCCAGCAATACACTGGAAGGTTGCATTCTGTCCCACATTCACCTCAACATTCTGCAGCCGCAGAAAATGTGGTGTCTTGCCTATTAAACAAAACACATTTACCTTCAAAAAACATCATATAGCACCCATGCAAATGAAAAAAACCCACACAGACAGCAACTCTAAAACAGCAATGAACAACGAACATGTTCCACTAACATTTGATAATAACAAAGTATTCAAAAACTTTTTAATTTTGATTAGAATACTGTTTTTGGCATATGATTTTATCATTTCGAACCTAACAAACATCTTTTTGTCAAATGTTTAGCTTATAAAGTGTACTTGTGCTATCTTTCCTTACAAAATATCAAAACAGGCATCTTTTATAATATCTAATGAAATGACATTCTGTTTTTTTAAGTGTCCAAATGCTCTTTTGAGCTCTTGTATATGTTTTAAACATGGCTTCTGGCTGTTTTTTTCTGATTGTACATTTAGAATCACCATCTGAAAACAAGAAATTTAATAAGGCTTGCATTGTACTCAATAATATTTGCAATAGACATTCTCTCCTTTGCATGTACAGGTGCATAGAGGTTTAAGGCCCCGGTATACTTCAAACGAAATCAAAGAACGAACTGATGTGACGTCATTTCGAACAAAATCAGGCCAAAACGAAGTTCGTTTTGTGTTCTTTTTGGAAGTTCGAAACGGCTTGCCAAAGCGAACTTTCAGGAAAAGTTCGCTCCAGCAGCAAAACACCTTCGTACTACCATTGGTCAGTGACGATAATGTAATAGGAGGTGTGCGCCGAGGCTCCGCCTTCACTCGCGTGGGACGAGTCTTTGACTCATTTCGATAAGAGGTAAGAGCTCCGCGGGTGAAAACATGAACACACTGGATAGGCGCTTTATAGTACAAAATGAAGTTGTGCTTGTAAAAAAATTAGGCACTAACACTGTTTTTCATGTTTGATACTGTAAAGCTGCTTGATTTTAAGCAATCTATAGAATAAGTACTATATAAATAAACGTGACTGGAGTGCTAATTTGCAGAGCTCGTGCTAACATACCATGCTGTTATAATCAGACGCTTTTCTTATGCTTTCTATAATAAATGCTTGCTGTTTTCTCATTTTTGTTGTGTTTATTTTGTTACTGAGAAGAAAGTGCACATCACATAATACATATTCATCTAACCGTCGCTCTCAGCAGTGTGGGCGGCGTCAGATGTTCGTTTAGAGTACATCGCTGGTCACGCATTTCGAACTTCGTCTTACCTCTAAACGAAGAATGAAAAAGAACTTTGTTTGAAGTATACTGGGGCCTTTACAGGTGCCATTTGTCATTTAACAGCACTAGCTGAACTCACTACAGCAGTCTCCACCCACTCTTCCTGCCAGCTTTATTATCTGTGAATGTACAGTAAGCATTCCGCACAAAAGCAATACTGCAATATTGAAAATATCCTTTTCAATTAAAGTAATTCAGAATATGGATTTCTTTTTTTACTATCTCTGCTATAACAGGTGGAAAGCATTACGATTTAATGATGAAATCTTAAAATTACCCACACATATTATTATGGCACAAGATAAAATATATATTTGTGCCTTTTCAAAAAAGTTCTTAATACATTTCTTGAAAATTCTGGTTGTGTAAAATAAAATACTAGCTTACTGCATAATGTGCAATATACATTGCATTCAAAGGCTGTATGAATCGCAGCAATGCTACGAAGGCTGTCCCAAATCTAAGGCTCCTTCGAATTGAGCCTGCAACTGCGTCCATTTACCGGGCCATAATATATAGAAAGAGTGGAGCCACTTTAAAGCCTAGCCTGGCCCAAGATTCATTGTGAACTGGTGACGACTGGATTTTTTAGAGAGAAAATGCTGGATTACGCTTCTAAATAAGTATTGGGTTTCAGCTTACTTCACAAATACTTTCAAATGTTGACATATCTTATTAAGAGACAATTTTATAGATAGTTTATACTCTTTACTATGTACATAAATGGATCAAGGTGAACATATTTAGACATGTTGTGAACCCTGTTTTGTTTTTTCAGAGAGTTGAACATAACTTTCAAAAAAGTCCAGTACAAACATTACTGGAACTCGTCAACAGTTCATCACAATTGCTAGGCAACAAGAGCAATCTTTTATAGGCTAGACCGCCCCATTTAACAACAATTGATTCGACCAATAGCTGTGTCCATGCCTTCGAAGTCCACGTACTTTGAAGGATGCGGCCTCTGAATGCAATAGGTCATCTGACTGAAGGCACGATATGCTTTTCGCAACCCATTTTACTTCTGTAATCGGACATAATTTTCAACATGAAAAAAATGCTTTTGAAAAAATTATCATCAAGTCAAATTTTTTTTCTGGAATAACGTGCAATAATCAATCATGCACAATAAGACCAGGGGTCATTTTGACTTCTTTAATACGAATTAACCTAATTTCCTCACTGGCACTGATGGCCCTGCATTAGTGACAGAGAGATCTAAGACAATGGAAGTCAAAGGCTAAAGTTCTCCTGTCACAACAAGAATGATGGGGCCTGAAGTCTGAGCACTCAGCTCTGCAATCTGTCTCCCTCTCTCTCTCTCTCATCCACAGACTTGCTTGTTTGCTGGCCTTTTCCATCTCTGTTCAACCCTCGATCCACATGAAGTGCTTTTCACAGTAGTTGACAGACTGAACTCCTACAGCGTAGCCAAGACTGTGAAAGTAAGCAGGCGCTCTGTGTGTGTGTGTGTGTGTGTGTACTCACGGCAAGGGTGGGCCAAAACGTGTATCTCATCCACTGCGATGAACCCAGGATGCCCTTGTACAGATACTGCCTCAAAAATAACCTAAATGAGAGAAGAGGGGAGAGGAAACCAAGCGTTTAAATCAAGTCAGCTTGTTTCAGACTGAACTGAGATGGTCTATTTATTTCGAGCAAGAAAAGGATTGAAAATATTCAAAGTGCTAGCATAAACTGCTTAGACTAGTTTTACAAGTTAGTCACATAATTTTTCCTTCAAGCTGGTCATAACATTAAGTCAGTTACATAAAAAGGTAGATTGGTCTGATTTGAATCTGAAAAGTAAGAGTGAATAATTGCTAGTTGGCCAGCCTAGTCTTAATTTAGCTGCTATGTTTTATGCAACTGGCCCGTGTTCACACCAAGGACGCCAACTATAATGATAATGGCACAGAGGAATGATATCATTGGAATCACTTTCAGAATTAATGATTAAAATATTGACAGCCAATCAGAGTACAACAAACCATAAAACGTTCAATAATCTGATAATCTGCACTGAAAGTCTCGAGCACACACATATGGGACTGGCATGGTTTGCATGGCATACTGTACATGCCATGTGGTGAAGACATGTGTGGTCTGAACAATACCCTCTCTCTCAGTGCTGCCAAACGCTGGCACTAGAATGCCAAAACCTGGACACAGGATGCACTCGAGTCCCTGGCTTTCCAAAAAGGCCTCACTGTGACCAGTCAAGAGACTGAATCTACTTGCCCAGATTCAATTCTCACCATGTTATTCAGGATGAAACTGTAGAGACTGAAACCACAACCAGAGAATTTCACCTTTCAGATCAGAAATGTTGTGGAAACTACTTTCAGTTGCTATAGCTTTGTGTTGTTATTTAGATTGGTTCTCAAATCCCAACTTTACAAGAGAGAAGTGTGAGTATCCAATCTCAAGAAAGTCATACCTGTTTAGAACGACATGAGGTTGAGCAAATAATGACAGTATTTTCAATTTTGAATGAGCAAACCCTTTGCATTGTAATTTTATCAGCCTTGCTCCTACTCAAGGACATTGCTGCATTCATAATTTACTCACATTATGGCAGACTCAAATGATCTTTAAAATTGTCATGACATGGGAAAAAGACCTGCTTTTTTAAAATGTACCATCACAAGTTCAAAAAGAGACAGAATTCATTTGCCTTTTTTCCTTTTGCATATCATAAAACTTTACCCTTTAAACACTGTCACGTTGAAAGTGGCACCCTACTATTTAAAATGTATCACGGCAGGAAACAAGTCAATTAACCCAGAGATTCGTTTTGGCAAAATTGGCCACTTATCTGGCAAATTCGTTGCTCTAATCAAACTCTTAGTGGGATATTTTTCGGTATAGTTTATGCTCCCAGGGGCAGATTTTCTAGTAGATATTAGTTCTCGATATTAAGCATGCAATTTATTAAGTTCAACTCAGCAAGAGAAGCGAGTGCTTTGAAAAACTTTAAATGCCGTTTGGTGAACACAAACTGGGAACAAGCACAAAGAGTGTGAATCTCACAGTTTTTGTCGAGAACATGTCTGGGTCATATTTCAACAAAATAAGAAATATAAAATATAATTTTAATATTTTATTATAAATCATAAAATGCAATTTTTATTATAAAAATCTTACATTTTAAAAAAGAAATTGAAATCAAAATTATAATATTTATAACATGCAATTACTACCAATATACTAAATAAATAAATGTATATTATTGTTATATATACTTATTGATTATATTTACTTGCAAATGTTTTTGAGAGATTCACCCCAAAAGCACAAATACACACACACACATGCACCAAAGCTCTGATATTGCCTGCTGATCAAATAGATGCCCTCAGCAAATATTGCCTTTAGCAAATATTAGTCTGCTGTTTGCCAAGATAAGTTCAGTATTCCCAGCACAGGCTAAATATTTGCTCTTCTCATTAGTTAATTCAATTACATTGCTAATCTTATGAGGGTATTTCAATCCACAAATTGACGGTTGAATCTATAGACAGAAAGAAAGAAGAGAATAAGAGGCAGAGAGAGAGAGAGAGATCTGGGTATAAAGAGAAAAAGAAGGAAGGGGTGAGAGTGAGAGGTAATAAGCAAAAAGACAGATCTAAAATTAACAGCTAAAAGCTTATTCACCAGGGCCATTTGTGGGTGAGATTAGGGGACAGTGATTGCAGTGGTAATTGGAGTAGAGAGCAATCTACTGCCCCTCTCTGCAGTTCAATTGGAGCCATTCACCATGAATATAAGGCAGAAAATAAACTTTAGTCGATTTCAGTGGCCAAGGGGACAAAATTTGCAGTACATTTAGCTGCTGTTCTGTGCCTGCTATGGGGCACATTCTGCTAAAAAAAAAAAAAAGCTAGCTGTCTTGCTAATCATGACCAAGAGAGAAGAGCCATCATTTACTTCACTTCCATTGTAAGTGCATAAGTGTCAATACATTTGTTTTATATATAAAAAAAGATTCCTTTAAAGATAGGTTTACATATGCAGATTCTCTGAAACCCATGACTTTGGCATTGTTAGCGTCATGCTTACCTGATAGGAGTTGGGCCAAAAGGTGCTGATGGCCAGTTCAGCTTTCACCCAGCCTTCAGTGACGGGTGCTGAGGCATTCCAGATGGGATTCCCCTGCGGTCCACCATCCACTTTTATGTAGACATTGAGGGTTCCGGGACTCGTCCCATCCCGGCTGGACAAAGAGTAGTGGAAGTCTATGCAGTGGGTGTCATTCTCTTTTAGTGTGGGGAGAAGCAGGTGCGCCTTCTGGCCTGATGCACGACCCGAAGCATTCACCATCATGAAGGAGCCTAGAAGAGAAAAACAATGTACAATAACAAACAAACTCCCAGAAACTTAACTTAGAATGAATTGTAAGCAATAGAATAGAATAGAATAGAATAGAATAGAATAGAATAGAAACTCCCCGCCCAACCCCCCAAAAAAGAACTCTTACTGAAAAGGATGTTTTGAATAGAATACAGTAGAGTAGAGTACAGTAGAGTAGAACGGAATAGAAGCAGAGTAGAATAGAACAGAATAGAATAGAATAGAATAGAATAGAATAGAATAGAATAGAATAGAATAGAATATACACCCCCAACTCAACCCCCCAAAAAAGAACTCTTACTGAAAAGGATGTTTTGAATAGAATAGAGTAGAGTAGAATAGGAAAATAATAGAATAGAGTAGAATAGAATAGAATAGAATAGAATAGAAAAGAGTAGAGTAGTCGTAGTAGTAGAGTAGAATAGAGTAGAATAGACACCCCCTGACCAACCCCCAAAAAAGAACTCTGAAAAGGATGTTTTGAATAGAGTAGACTAGAGAAGAGAAGAGTAGAGTAGAATAGAATAGACACCCCCGCCCCACCCCAAAAAAGAATTCTTACTGAAAAGGATGTTTTGTATAGAGTAGCGCAGAATAGAATAGAATAGAACAGAATAGAATATATACCCCCTGGCAAACCCCAAAAAAGAACTCTGAAAAGGATGTTTTGAATAGAATAGAATAGAATAGAATAGAATAGAATAGACACCCCCACCCCACCCCAAAAAAGAACTCTTACGGAAAAGGATGTTTTGAACAGAGTAGCATAGAGTAGCGTATAGCATATTAGAATAGAGTACAGTAGAGTAGAATAGAATAGACACCCCCGACCAACCCCAAACTAAGAACTCTGAAAAAAGATGTTTTGAATAGAATAGAATAGAATAGAATAGAATTGACACCCCCACCCAACCCCAAACAAGAACTCTTACTGAAAAGGATGTTTTGAATAGAGTACTGTAGAGTAACGTATTGAATAGTGCAGTTTGATGTTTTGATGTTCAGTATCTTATACTCTTTTCACACACTGAAGGCTGCACTGTCATTTTACACAACACAATCATGTTCATGGTCTTTTGTGCCTTTGTAAGCAGAATACAGCACATAACTGGGTAACTGCCTGCTATAAAACCATATTGAGACTGTGAGTGCTGAGACACTATTTATGAAATGATTCTGCAGACACCTTTACATCTGTTTTACTCCAATTTTATGGGACAATGTGCTATATTACAGCCGTATGAGTGGTTTTGTACAAGTCTCTACTAACAATGGCACTGCATTAGAAAGAAGAAAGAGTGCAGGGCTTTAGAGCATACAAAAATCATATTTTAATTTTTCTTGAAAAAAGGTGCCAATCATTCATCTTCTTCAGGGAAAAGCATTTAGTTAAGCTAAAGGCCCAAAGGTAGCATTTTTGTATAAATTATAATAATTAAATTCGAGTTCTTGAAAAATCCTCACAAAAGACTTCAACTCATTCATGTCGGTTAAAAGGTTTTGGCCTTAACAAAGGTGACAGCCTAGTTATCAATCTAAACTTTGGCTATTCAATAGCGTTTTTACAGCAATTATAGTGCTGGCCTGTTCATGACTAGGTGACGCAAAGACCTTAGGAACATTTCAGAAGCTGTGTGCATACGCAGGTCCTTTCGCTAGGGACTATTCTGAGCTGTGACGTGCACAAGTCTACTATACTCAATATACGTTGCTCACAAAAATGTCATTTCATCAGAACACACAGCTACTTCTGATGCCCGCCAATGCAGAACCAGGCTTTTTGGATCCAGATGGTGTATAGACGTCAAGCTATGTGCATATGTTAAGGGCTAGGTTAAAACATCTCCTACGTAGGTCAAAATCAGTCCCAATTTTCGTGACACCTTTCTGCCTGGCTGTGCTAAATCACCATGCATAATTTGCTAGGTGAGCAGAGGAAGCCATTGCCATAACACCCTATTCATCACAAGTATTATCTAAGACATGACCACAAGACCCGGGCGCATCACATCTATCAATCAACACAACCTTGAGCCCTGGGATGAGGCCAATCAATTCCGCACACTGATCCAATCTAGCGAAGGCCCCCTAAACAGCGGGCTGGTAGTGAACTCGCCTGATTGCATTTCATATTCAACCCTCTCGGCCCACGTGCATTTTCCATCAGGTATTCCAAGCAGACATCTATATATTCCCTACCGTTGATGATTGCCAATATATATGTTCGGGCAAAACGAGGCCTTTGAACCGAGAGGCAATTTAGACCGAACCTACAAGCATGCAATCAGCTCTACTACCACGGTCAATACGAGTGTCCTCAATCACACCATCGGCCGCTTCAGTAGATTACACTGTCTTAAGCTGAGCTAATGTGAAATCGGATGTAATGGTTCTATGATAAATAATTCAACACGTTTTATTCTAGGTGGACTGGTGGATGCACAAATCACTCTTGATAAATCAGCTCGCACAAGCCAGACAACACTACAAACATGGCTGTGATTGGCACAGTCTTGCGGTGGGACTTTGCATGAGAATTTCAAATGGAAATTAATGTTTACATCACGAAGAACGCAATGTTGCCGCAGCTCTCACAGGAAAACCGATTAAAACGTGTAGCCTCTAAATTGCTTCGATGATATTACCTGATTTACATTATTTCCCGGAGTCCCAATGCACTGCACACGCTCACATTCACTGTACATTTCATTTTTTAATGAGTTCTGGGGTGAATCAAAATATTATTCAAAGTCATTTTTTATATTTTGAGAAATACTTGAGCGTGATGTACACCTTGTTATGTGCATTCTCAAAGGGCAACACTATTTGGATGATAATTATTTTTCCTAGAACTGTGGGCACAGATAAACACAGATCAATGGCGAAGAAGATTTCTCTCAATACTTACAGCAGAATGAAAATGGCTTCTGGAGTAAAATGCAGCACTTGGCGATCTCCTTTACTAAAATCGATAGCAATATGAGAGTCGCTATCAGCAAACGCGCCATCAAAATAGAGTCCTCAGAAGCTTCACGGAATCACAGCTACACTACTGGTGATTTAATGTTGTCGACATCAACTAATAACCAGCGCATGGTTTTCGAGGCCAACGACGAGACAGATCCATTACTGTTTTTCTAGGACAGCGCAACAGTCTGTAAAGCGTCTTCATAGGGGCCACACACGACAACCCGATAAGGTATCGCTTCGGTGCCGCTTGGTTGACAGCTGTCACCTCTGCGTTAATATGAAGAGATGTTATGTGAATTCATTTATGTCTAAACGCCCTTGATTGGAAGATTTATAGGTTTAAACATCTGAGTCGCAGTTTTAGAATGCCGTGCAATTCACATCAATCTTCGAGACGCCTGGCCCTTGTGCGGCAATTTCAACTCATTTTCTCTGAGAGGATTCTTCTGCGCGTGGCTGCAAAGTACCGAGAGGACTTGCCGGTGAAAGTCATTATTCCCTCTGAGTATTTCCACAGGGAGCTCTTTGCACTAAATGTCACATTCCCGCCATCATAATATGATCCCCACATGACAAATAGCAAAAACTCTGCAAGTTGTCACTTTAATATGCAATTATGGCAGGTCTTTGTACTTTGGGCCCTCTGCTGCTCGGTCTGATAAAGTCACGACATTCCTCATTTCTGCCTGGCAGTTTTATCCCGGGAACAATAAAGTACTTATTTACCATTGAGCCAGGACGGTAATCTGCAACGTACCATGGAAAAGCTAATACACTGAGAGGAAAAACACAGGCAGGAATAAAAAGGAAGTGAGGAAAGAGCCTCAATAGGTGTGACAGCATATATCGTAGACCATGGATTGTGTTGTGCATCCGCAAAAAAATTCTGATAGTACAAAAAAAACAAACAAAAAAAAACATTTTCAATCAAAAGATTGGGTCAGTACAATTTTTTTAAAAAGAAATTCATACTTTTATTCAGCAAGGTAGCATACAATTGATCAAAAGTGTCAGTACACATATTTATAATGTTAGAAAATATTTCTATTTCAAATAATTGCTGTTCTTTTGAACTTTTTATTCATCAAAGAATCCTGGGGGGAAAGTATCAGTTTCTACAAAAATAATAAAGGGTTAGTTTACCCAAAAATGAAATTTCTGTCTTTAATTACTCACCCTCATGTTGTTTCAAATCCATAAGACTTTCGTTCATCTTCGGAATGCAAATGAAGAACTTTTGATGAAATCTGAAAGCTTTTTGTCCTTCCATAGTCAGCCTATATTGCAACTTTGACGCTTCAAAAGTTCATAAAGAGATCGTAAAACTAATCCATATGAATTGAGCGGGTTAGTCCAAATTTTCTGAAGAGACTTGATTGCATTTTATGATGAAAAGATTTAATTTAGGCTTTTACTCACATATGCATGTGTCACATATACTCACATATACTCACATATTACATATCACATATACACATAAACATCGATCAGCGAATATAAACAAAAGCTCAACCGAACCTGAATTGCGTAGGCTGTCTAGGGAGGGACAAAAAGCTCTCCGATTTCATCAAAAAGAACTTCATTTGAGTTACAAAGATGAAGGAAAGACTTATGGGTTCGGAACAACACAAGGGTGGGTAATTTCTGGGTGAATTTTCATTTTTGGGTGAACTAACCCCTTTGATAATTGATAATAATAAGAAATGTTTCTTGAGCACCAGATCAGCATATTAGAATGATATCAGAACAATCATGTGACACTGAAGACTGGAGTAATGATGCTGTAAATTCAGCTTTGATCACAGGAATAAATTTCATTATAACATACACTGATCAGGCATAACATTATGAGCACTGAAAGGTAAAGTGAGTAACTCTGATTATCTCTTCATCACGGCACCCGTTAGCGTGTGGGATATATTAGGCAGCAAGTGAACATTTTATCCTGAAAGTTGATGTGTTAGAAGCGGGAAAAATTGGCAAGCGTAAAGATTTGAGGGAGTTTAACAAGGGCCAAATTGTGATGGCTAAACGACTGGGTCAGAACATCTCCAAAAACTCTTGTGGGGTGTTCCTGGTCTGCAGTGGTCAGTATCTATCAAAAGTGGTCCAGGGAAGGAACAGTGGTGAACCGGTAACAGGGTCATGGGCGGCCAAGACTCATTGATGCACATGGGGAGCGAAGGCTGGCCCGTGTGGTCCGATCCAACAGGCGAGCTACTGTAGCTCAAATTGCTCAAGAAGTTAATGCTGGTTCTGATAGAAAGGTGTCAGAATACACAGTGCATTGCAGTTTATATTGCGTATGGGGCTGCATAGCCGCAGACCAGTCAGGGTGCCCATGCTGACCCCGTTCACCCCCAAAAGTGTCAACAGTGGGCACGTGAGCATCAGAACTGGACCACGGAGCAATGGAAGAAGGTGGCCTGGTCTGATGAATCATGTTTTCTTTTACATCACGTGGATGGCCGGGTGCGTGTGCGTTGCTTACCTGGGGAACACACGGCACCAGGATGCACTATGGGAAGAAGGCAAGTCGGCGAAGGCAGTGTGATGCTTTGGGCAATGGTCTGCTGGGAAACCTTGGGTTCTGCCATCCATGTGGATGTTACTTTGACACATACCACCTACCTAAGCATTGTTGCAGGCCATGTACATCCTTTCATGGAAACAGTATTCCCTGGTGGCAGTGGCCTCTTTCAGCAGGATAATGCGCCCTCCCACAAAGCAAAAATGGTTCAGGAATGGTTTGAGGAGCACAACAACGAGTTTGAGGTGTTGACTTGGCCTCCAATTTCCCAGATCTCAATCCAATCGAGCATCTGTGGGATGTGCTGAACAAACAAGTCCGATCCATGGAGGCCCCACCTCACAACTTACAGGACTTAAAGGATCTGCTGCTAACATCTGGGTGTCAGATACCACAGCACACTTTCAGGGGTCTAGTGGAGTCCATGCCTCGACGGGTCAGGGCTGTTTTAGCAGCAAAAGTGGGATCAACACAATATTAGGAAGGTGGGCATAATGTTATGCCTGATCGGTGTATATTCAAATAGAAAACAGTTCTTTTCAATAACATTTTACATTATTACTCTTTTCACAATACTTTTGATAAAATAAATGCAGCATAAGAGACTTACCAATATCTTACTAAACTGAGAGTTTTAAATGATAGTGTATTTATTGAAATATGAAATTTAAAAAAAAAAAAAATTTAAAAAAACTTATTTTTCATCTTTGAACCACTTTTGTCTTCTTTGATCCCACTGTGTTCTAATTGAGGTCAAGTAGCGTGAATGGGAGGGAGAGAATTGCAAAATGCAGGCGAAAAGTCACATGACAGGATTGGCTGATTACACTGTGAATGAGATAATTCCCACCTATCATGTTCACAACTGATCCGCAAATGACCTGAGAGGGTTAAATTGGTGGAAATGGACAGACTAATTACAAAGTAAACAATTCACCCACTCGGACATTACATTTTGAGTCACATCCGAATGAACCTGAAATGACTTATGAAACACACAATGAGTCAGTTTGTAGTGACTTCTCAGCTTGGTTAAAGGGGACGACTTATGCCCTTTTTACAAGAAACCCTACAGATCATTTATTATACCATGTTGTAAATGCCCATTTTTGAGTGGAAGGAAAAACATGCTGTTTTTGTGCATGTATCTTTAAATGCAAAAGAGCTACTGCTCCCAACCCCGCTTTCCAGAAGAGGGTTGAGTCTACAGCTCTTGCCTCAGATATATCTGTTTGGTTTTGATTATCATCTATATCGCGATCACACTCACGTGACATTGCAGTTCTTCGTTATCATGAAAGTTTATCATCTGCATGCATTTTAAAGCCATATCAGTCTAAACGTCTGATATATGGTTTTCTGAGCGCACACACACTAAGCAAGTGCAGAGAAAACTGGCTGTCAGAAGGCTGACCGAAACTTTGCAAATAAAATTTCATGATGATGCAAGTTTGAGTAGTGTGCAGTATTTACTTTATAATAAATGACTTAATAAATGTGTAAACATCAGATGCATCTGGAACATTAATTTACATAAAACTAAACAGTTTGCCTCCTCATATCAGAAGTCCACTATACAGCCCTGTTTCGGAGGAAATGGTGATGTGTCAGCTGCAAACATTTCATTTGGAGCAGCTGCGAATGAGAGAAGATGTGTGCCTGATACCCTCCCCCCAATGACAGGCTGCAGATGGGCCGACCCATTATAAACGCATACATACTTTTCATAGGGGTCCCAAGAGCACAGTGGATCTGCGCTGTGGCCCATTTGACACATTCAAGCACAGTAAATTCCCCAAATCCCTCCTCAGCTCATCCAGGGTATATATGTGAAAGTCAGTGTAAAAGGAATGGAATGGATGCTTTTATGGCAGAGAGGCAGGATGGGAGACAGTTGGGTACTTCAGCCAGGCCCCATATGTTTGCTGTCCTGGATGTGTAATGGACCTTCATGATGTGACACTATCCATGTCCTTTCCTCCTCTCCGAAGCCCTCATTATTACTTCTCACACATGCATGCCCATTTTCCATCTCAACCAGAGCAGAAACAGCCTCGCCCTGCTTGTCGCGCCAAATGATACGTGATTGGCGTAGAGTCAACAAGACCCACCGGCTGTATGCCGCAATTCGTCATGGCCCTTTGAAATCACGCCAGCTTTTACTTCCGATTCCCTTTTCCCATGAGCTCTCACGGCTATTTTCATGCAGACAGTGGACAGTGTCGAAAATCCCCTGAGACTGTGATAATCTGATAAGTGGAAAACCAATAATTGAAGTGTCATTATCAGAATGAAGAAGCCACGGTTGGGCACCTTAATGCAAATCAGTGAATCGACCAATGGCAAATCCAATAAATACAACTTCATCTGTGGTTAAGGATTCCAGCTCACACTTTCTGCTTCACTAGACGTTTGCCGATTGGCTACAGAAGAACTAATGGTGACTATTTAAATCAATTGTAAATGCATATGTAAATAGGGAGCCCACCAACTGTTATTTAACAGAACAGACATCTAATTAATTTTACACAATAAGGATGTGTTTTGAAAACATACAGTGGACCCAAGAAGTATTTGGACACTTAAAGGGATAGTTCACCTGAAAAAAAATGATCATTTACTCACCCACCTGTATGATTTGCTTTCTTCTGCGGAACACAAAAGAACAACATTGGACCCCACTGACTTTCATTGCATGGACAAAAAAAAGGCACTGATACATTTTTTTTAAAGTATTTTATTTTGCGCTTTGCAGTCATAAAGGTTTGGAACAACAAGGGGGCAAATAATTAATGACAGAATTGTCATTTTGAGGTGAACCATCCATTAAAGCCATATTTGCGTCATTGCATTATAAAACAAAATATCAAACTAAGTGGCATCTACCAAAAAAAAAATCTGCATGATTTTCTCAGAACTTTTTAAATGCCATTTACTTTTAATAACTGGTGATGAGCAGTGATTTTTAGTAAATATATGCAATCACAAGGCCTTTCTTTATAATAAATGTCACTTGGTTTTTGCAATAATGCAAGTCTTTTCTGGATACATTTTTGTGGACACTGTGCATGCATATTTCAAGAATGCTGGTCCAATCTGTTGTTTATTTTGGCATTCTTTTGAATGTTGCTTTCTGAAACTGGGCATCTTGGCATTTGAATTACTATACGGTTATTTGAAATGCTGAAATCTGCATTTCAGGATGGAAAAGAAAAAGGATTCATCTGTTTCTTATTCTACTACTTTTGTGTGTTCATTTTGGAACAAAGGATGGCCTTTTTTATCAGTTCCTAGTCTCAATCTCTATCAAACTAAGTGGCATCTACCAAAAAATTCGTCATGATTTTCTCAGAACTTTTTAAATGCCATTTAATTTTAATAACTGGTGATAAGCAGTGATTTTTTGTAAAAATATGAAATCACCATGGGCGTACGGGACACCCCCGCAGCCCCCACCCTATGATGGGCCCCGTCGCAGATTCACCTATCTATGTAGCCTTTGCTTTTTTTTTTAGAACTGAACTCAATTGACTAAAGATGAAAATAAAGCATCTGAACTCAAATGACTAAAGATGAAAATAAAGCATCCAACTGAAGCCCAAAAATGCAAGCAGAAGATCATAGAAAATAGTGCTAAATTACCACAAAAGGGGGAAAAATTCACTGTTGTTTCCATCGCCGTTATAGCCAAGACAACAGCAAGCTTTGATGTGCTGTGTTACTGTTAGCAGACATGTGCCGAGACAAATAAATATGTTTGGTCTTTGCTTATACATTATTAATGTTATTTATATTATTATTATTATTATATATTGCCCAAACTTACCCCATCGCCAGCTCTGCTAATGGTGAGCTACCGGAATGTCTGAAGTTCTTTTCCAAATGTAGCCTAGCCAATAAGTCTAGAGTTATTTCTTTATTCTTTTAATGTAAATACATGAATTTAGTTTAGGCCTATATCATTTGATGCACCGATCAAAATTACTGAAAATTTGCGGCCGAAACAGCAATTTACGCACTTGTCTAGAAGGGAACCTTATATAGCCTTTATGCAAATTTGTGTCTAGAATTTAGCCCAGCTAAAAGTTAGACCAAAAATATATATAATAAATATAAAAAATAATATAACAAAGTAATGAAGAAATTTAATAAAAACAGAAAGATGTCTATTGCTTCAGCCTTATTCAAACGCCGCAGAAACATGGGTTCGTTTGTTACGCACTTCAATCCATTCCACACCCGACGTTCTTGGTTTTCTTCCTATTTATTAAATATAGGCAATTGGTTGATGAAACATTGATTGAAATTAAGATAAAATTTCTACAAAATGAAATTCACTTTAAAGAAAGACTTATTATAAAACAAAACAATGAAGTGGTCAAACTCATGTCTGACCCGCTGCATGTCTCCCAACATTGCGCATCTGTCATGCTATTCCCTTTTCATAATTAACATAGGTGACATTTAAAAAAAATAATAATAATAATATTAGGCTATAGCCCAATATTTAAAGATAAATATGAAACTAAATTGGCTACATTTTTGTCTCTCTGGCCGACGAATGCGCAGGCGCGTTCTGATGGATTTTTCCCTCATGACAGCTGAAACAACTTAAAATAGGCCTTCTGTCATTTTTGGCAATAGCCTACAGATAAGTGCAAGACTACAAATGGTCTACTTTTATTTGTGTACGCTCACAATAACAAAAAAACCTTGTACTTTTGTAAAATAAAATAAATAAAAAACAGGGTACGCTTTCTCTGCGAGAATCTTTATGAAACGTCTCAAATTAACTTAAACTCAGCAAATAATTGTACCTAAAAGAAAGAAACATCTCCATTCGGTAAGAAATTCGTAGTGTTAAATAAGAGGCGATCTATCCGCTGGAATGTGTTGTTTCTGAAATCATGGCGAGTGCTCGTTGCGGCTGTCATCAGTTCTCATGGCGCTCTTGCACGCGCGCAGTCTTCACACAGACAATCGAGCGTTTCCTTCTGGTAAAAGCACAAAACAAAATGTACATAACATTTCCTTGCTCTTGATGTACAATCACTGATGAATTTAGTCTGCGTATTTTAGTCTGCGACATCAAAATCACTAAACATTACATAGCATATAATATTATTCAATAATAACATCAAATGAATCAATGCAATGATAATTCACCACATGATTCACTGTTAAATCAGTTTTTGTAAATTGTGGGGGAGACGGACTCAGGTGCAGAACAAATTTTAACACATGACATCACTGCTTGTGGGAGGGGCCCTATCTCATTCTTCGTGGGGGTGCCTCACAGACATCACATAAACTATGAACATGTTCCAATAGTTTTTGAGAAACTACAAAGGTCCAAGTACTCTTTTTAAACTTAATTTTTACTTTCTGTAAAACTGCTTAAGTGGCTTTTCTTTATTAAAAAAAATGTCACTTGGTTTGTGTAATAATGATTTTTATACATTTAGTCTTTCCAGAAGATTTCAAGAATGCTGGTCCAATTTGGTATGCTTATTTTGGCATTCTTTTGAATGTTGCTTTCTGAAACTGAACATCTTGGCATTTGAATTACTATGTGGTTATTTGAAAAGGATTCTTCTGCTTCTTATTCTACTACTTTTGTGTGTTCATTTTGGAACAAAGGATGGCCTTTTATCAGTTCCTAGCAAAGTCTCCCTCAGTGGCCAAGTAGTTGAATTAGACTCAGGTTGCCTCAAATTGATCGTAGTCTGGCTATTTATTATTAGCATCTAAAAGGAAAGGACTGAGAAGATCCAAAGGTGGTCAAATTGCCTGGTGAGATCATAGCTAGTCTAACAAGGGAGAGGAAGAAGAAATACAAGAGGTAGAAAGATAAAGGGAGATGCAAAAAAGTCCAATAATGTCTAAAAACACATTCTAAATAGATACACATCTCCATGTCTGGAAAAGCTTCATATTTGCTGCAAATGGTCCGGAATAATGAATCTCAGTTGACAGACTGCAGATATGTGCATGAATGTGGAACCAGCGAAAACAAAAAAGGAACTGTCTAAATTGGTGCAATTGTGACAGTATTTTCAGAAGCAGAGAAAGACAATTTCAACTCAAGCTCCATTTATACTCAAGTAACAAGTAAATTTAGCGGTAGGTGAATTGATTTTTTTCAAATTACGAGTTGTTTTGGGACAGAGAGCATGCTTGCTCCAAATTTACAGTAGCCCTGGCCCTCCTATTGCCGGCCCACGTCCAGGTTCATGACATGAACAGGTGGCCGAGAAGAGGGGCACAACAGCGGCGCCCTGCTGGCAGTGTGCAACGAGGCGAACTTGATGCTTATTGAACCTTGTCACACCGCCATATATCCAGTATCACTTCTATTTTGTGCTGAGACTGGTCTTTCCCGTGCATAGACCAGGTGTCCATGAGTTCCAGGTATGGTGCAAAAGGAGAGCATAGTTAGGGGTGGACGATAACCTGGACAAAAAGATCAACTTCTAGAAATTGTGAACTTTCAAATAAAGATTCTATAACAGTTGAGCAAAAAAAAAAAAAAAAAAAAAAAAAAAAAAACACCATTACAGTAGTATTAAGGTTGCATGGTACAATGCTACAAAGCTGCTTTCCTACTAGCACCTACTTAATAGTGTGAATTAAGTGAATTACTCTTATAAAATAATTAGTACTGTCAATCGATTAAAAAAACAAACAAACTAATTAATCACACATTCTTCTGTAATTATTCACACCTAACATTATAGTTAATATATTTTTATATCAAAATAATTTCACAATTAATCTCCAAATTAATGTAGAAAAAAACAAAGAAAGTATATTTTAAATATTTGATCTAACAGATAGGAAATATACAGAAAATTGAATAAAGGTTTATTAGGCTGCTGTCACTTTAAGACAAGAAGCACATGATGCGGATCTGATGTGCATCCAATGTCCCTACAACTCTTTACGGTCATTTAAGACTTTATTTAACTCATTTAAGACTGTGCTTATGAGGATACTCGACAAAGCGGGCATTTTGGCAAAATTTTGTTTGTTTTTTTTCCGCTCAAGTGTGAAAGAGAACTCAGTGCGGCCAGCACGCTGTCTGAAGCGGCTTTCTGTGCGCAAAAAGAATAAACAAGAATTTTTCCACTGCAATGTATACTGACTATTCAATACATTAAATAAAAAAAAAAAATGGAGAAAAGAAAGAAAAGTTGACTTCAGTCAGTGAGTCACATTTGTTTATAAAGCACATTTAAAAACAAGTGAAAAAGAAGTGTATAGTGCAATGTATATTGCCATCAACCAAAATTGTGATATGTTTGCTTATATCATCCACCACTTATCATTGCTCTGCACATCTTGACACCTACAGAGATTTGTCTTGCCAGTTTGGTAGAGATATCTTGGCTTCTGTTAACTGTTATGGTGGGCAGAAGTCCGTAGCTGCTTAAGTAGTCCCTGTTACTGCTCCCTTGAGAGCAATTGGACACTCTCGCCTATGCTGCTGCTATAAAATATTTCCAGCTGAACTCTTCAACCTCACAGAGGGAAGTGTAGTCCTGGGCCCTTGAGAGTGAGCCACGAGCGATTTTGTCAGCTGGTTATTTGAGGTTGTCCGTATGCTTTCACACAGGGACGGCCACTGAAAGCCAAGCTGAGGCACTCAAATCCCAGTGACAGACAAGACGTTCACGGATAACAATCAGGATGGATCCACCGTGTGTGAAAATGAAAACAGAAGCTGCACTCGTAAAGTTGGAAATTAGATGTGTCCAATGTCCACAGGGTTTTTCTGAGGAACGTTATGAAGAGTGTCGGAGCAGCTGGGGGAAGATCAGTGCAATGTCTGGATAAGGAAATGGTCATTTTCCTTCTGCCTTTTAAGGAAAATTCTGGGTCATGTACATCTTAATACTGTCTATAACAGTATTCCCTGGCCTGCTACTGATCAGTCAGTTTGACAAATCAGAAACAAATGGAAAACATGTTTACAGAAACACATACAATGGTTGTCAGAGTTGGAAAAGCGAGTGCGACTTGGACTCGAGTTGCACTAAAAAAAAAAAAAACACTTGACACTTGACTTGGACTCTTGGACAACTGACTCAAGACTTGACGTGAACTGAACTGAATTGAAGACAAAAACCCAAGTCATTTTGGTACGGCATTCCTGATTATGTTCTCTTTTTACTACCCCACATGACAGCATAAAATACCACATTTTATTTTTCATTCCACATTAATTCATTCTCTACAGTATCAATATGTGCTGCAGCAGCAAATATCACAACAATTCATCTCTAAACACAACAAAACAATATTATACACGTGACACAACTGAAGTCACGCATGTTCATCACGGGCCTGTAATGGACGGACATTTCCATACGCATTTTATGACCATGTCTGATTCATTTCCAAACATCAGTTTGTTGATTCGGGATGCGTTATTGTGTTATAAAGTAACAGAACTATTACTAAAAATAAACAAAAACTTGAAACTTGACTTGGACCCCAAAGATTTGAGACTTGAAAAGAAAACTTAAAGTAGGATGACCATGCACTATTTCGAATTAAAAAGCCTTTATTATCAGATGGCTATATACAACAAAATCTAAAAACTCTCCAACACGTTTCGGCCCATGCCTCCCTCAGGGAGAGCAACACAACAAACTCAGCAACAGGTGAAAGCAGTATCATTCATTAAGACATCTGATTAGTTAACAATTGTCATGTGACCAACATCTCTTTACAGCTTTTAACATCCACCAATACTATTTATTTCCAAACTCAAAAAATCATCACTTAACATTTCAATTACGTCTAAAGCGTAACTTACGTGACGCCATGACTAATTATGCTATATCACGATCTACTACGCTACGTCCTACGTTATAGGTCACGTAAGTTATGCTTTTGACGTAAATACAATCCGTATGGCCGTTTGGCTGGAAGCTAGATATTTTACTTTATAACTTGTTATATATGGATATTTTTCTTACACAAATGCATCATTTCACTTCAGAAGGCCTTTATTAACCCCTCGGAGCCGTGTGGAGTATGTTTATGATGGATGGATGCACTTTCTTGAGCTTCAAACTCATGAACCCCATTTACTGCCATTATAAAGCTTGAAAGCGTCAGGGTGTTTATTAATATAACTCCGATTGTATTCATTTGAAAGAAGAAAGTCATATACACCTAGGATGGCTTGAGGGTGAGTAAAGCTTGATGTAATTTTCATTTTAAAGTGAACTAATTCTTTAAGAATTTATTAAATGAAAAACATTACATTTGAAAATAAATCAAAAATACTTTAAATCATCTTTAAGATTTCAATTGAATTAAGTTAAATACTTTTTTTTTTTTTTATTAAATTAAATTAATTTTAAACATCCAAGAATATTTTTTTAATATACATATCCTGAAAGGTGCAAAGACAGTAGATCTGTTACAGAGCTAGACAAGCCAACAAAGCTGTAGGGCATAAAGTATAAATAAGTATAAATAAAAGCCAAAAATAAAGGGTAAGAAAGATTCCCTTGCCTAGATAGTGGCATCAAGATTACTTAGTAGAGTGTATTAGTCAGTGAAAGGGAAGTGCACTTGGCAGGTATCAGGGTGTATGGCATAGGGGATAATGACCTACAACTGGAACATCGCCCAGTGCTCTGTTCTGCTTCAGTGGTGGCATGGAGAGCATCACGAGCCTGGAGTTTACAGCACTTCAGGACACACACACACACACACACACACACAGTCATGATACAATGGTTCAACTGGAACCTTACACTTCGTTGGACACGCTGCATCATGCAACTGACAAGGGCTAAAAACACAGTGTGTAGTGATATCGATCCAGACATGCCTGCACACACACACTTTTTTAGTAGCCTCTGTGCTCACACACACATGTGTGTGTCCTTTATTAGTGTCAACAGATACACTCTGTGGTGTAAACACCAACAAAGTGCTAACCTTTTGCTGGTTGTTGTGTGTTGGATGTGCCCGAGATCATCTACTAATGATGAGGTCACAGACACCAACACAATAAAAACTTCAGCTGAGAAACTATGCTACTGACAACTAAACTGAAAACAATATTTTATTGCTCAGAGGTTGCTGTTAGACATTTCAAGATACGTTTCAACATTTTCTCAGGTGTTTATTTTGAACAAGAATTTGATGAGAAATGTTTGAGTTCATACTGAGATTTCTGACTTCTTAAAAGGGACCTATAATGCCCCTTTTACAAGATGTAATATAAGTCTCTGGTGTCCCCAGAATGTGTCTGTGAAGTTTCAGCTCAAAATACCCCACAGATCATTTATTAGAGCTTGTCAAATTTGCCCCTATTTGGATGTGAGCAAAAATATGCCATTTTTGTGTGTCCCTTTAAATGCAAATGAGCTGCTGCTCCCAGGCCCCTTACCAGAAGAGGGCGGAGCTTTAACAGCTCACACTTCGGTTCCTCAACAACAACAAAGCTGGAGAATCTCAAGCAGCCTAAATGACAATTGTCAGTAACAATGTTCAGCCTTACATTGTTCAAACCGGAGTCGGACACTGATAGAGACTCAGGAAGAAGTTACAACTTTTAGAATGAAACTGGACATTTCTGAATGGTTAATGGATAAATGTATGTAGTTTCTGTGGAGTTGATTTAACTCATCATCATAGCATGTGCCGTCATGTTAATCTTTTTGTGCAAATCCGGCATTGAATTGATCCTTCGTTTGTGAAGCAGTCTGACGTAAAATGACGGCATGGCAACAACACTCTACTACAACAACTCTTCCTCTTCTCTAAAGCAGCCCAACATGGCCTCACCCCCTTTGTTGCGTGTTCCTGGAGCAGGGTTTATGTAAATTTTGGGGTTTGTGATGTCACCAACCCAGGAAGAAGCTCGTTGTAATCCCTAACAGCCATTTATTGTAGTCATTAAAAAGAGATTTCTGAAAATATCTCTCTTTGCATTGAACTTTGAGCATCGTAACTTTGCAGATGTTGTTTATGCTCAAACAGCAACATTACACACTAACTAAAGAATGTTGTATAGTAGAATTTTTGTACAATTTGAGGCGTTGAGAAACATGAAACATCTGAGAATCCTTCCATTGAAAATCACTCCATCTAATCTCACTGCTGTCAAAGAGAAACAACTGAGATAGTAAAGAGATCCCATTTGAGATTCTTCTTTCTAACATTGGTACTGCAGAGAAAAAAAAAACATCTCTTTTGCATTTCACTAAATTTAGACATCAAAAAAATAATAGAACTAAAAGAGATTGAGGCAGAAGCAAAGTTTTGGTTATCTGCCATCACATTAGCTAATTTTAGATTGTGACAGAACAAATAGGACAAAAGGAAAAAAGGAGGCAGGCCTTTCATACCAGAGGCTATCTATCATTAAAAACCCTACTGGGTATAAAAATATCCCTGAGCAACAAAACTGTCATTGGTCCTGTAGGCTTGTCATTTATCAAACTCTGGCCAATTGTTGTGAGGCCAGGAGGGAAAATGGGAATTCTGGGAGACATTTATCCTGTTTTGGGGCAGGATGCTGTTTTTGTCTCTCTCTCTTCTTCTTCCTCTGGTTGGATGTTAGTGATTTCTCTTCACAGGTATCTAGAGTGAGAAGCAGAAACCCAAGGGAAAATATGACACCAGCAGAATGTACGTTATCCTATCTTTCAACAGCATTGCATTTCCTAGCTTGTGAAAAGAACAATAGTAGAGGTCGAAGGCAATTAAAGGAGCGTTACATTTAAAAAATTAACATGTTACATTATTACGTTACTCCTAAAAAAGGTACTGTAACTAAGTAGCGTGCATGCAACGCCAGCATATCAAGCCACTTAGCTTTTGTAATGGGAACAATCTAGTTTTGTCACATTGTCGCCTATAACTTACAGGGCTGATATGGTGTTAAATGCCTATGACTACTTTATGAAAAAGAGAGACTGCATTGATCAGTAAGTACATTTACAATTACAAAGATTTACAAAGGTAATTGCGACTTTTTATTTTACAATTCTGAGTCAGAATTGCATGATATAAAGTCAGAATTACATTATATATTCAGAATTGTGTTATAAAGTACGAGTTGTTATCACGCAATTCTGACTTTATAACTAAAAAAGTCAGAACTGTGAGATATAAGCTCACAATTGCAAGAAAAAAAAAGTCACAATTACCATTTTTATTTTTTATTTCATGGCGGAAACAAGCTTCCAAAGTTTATAACATTGTATATTTATATTACATAGTTTATAATATTGTTTATAACATAATAATAATAATAATTAAAAAAAAAAATGCTTCTTGAGCAGCAAATCAGCATATTAGAATGATTTCTGAAGGATCATGTGTCACTGAAAACTGGAGTAATTCAGCTTTGCCATCACAGGAATACATTTTAAAATATATTTAAACAAAAAACAGTTATTTTAAATTCTAATAATGTTTCACACTATTATTGTTTTTAATATTTTTTTGATCAAATTGCTCTAGATGATACTTGGAATGTGGCTCTTGGCTCTAGTGTTAAATTGCTTCTGATGTTCCTCTTTTGTAAGTCGCAAATTGTTCAAATGACAAAATGTAAATGTTTTATGTGTGTACGGTGGATACCTGAAGCCTGATCTGAAGGTACAGTTCCTTCTAACATCCATCCTGCTCCTGCCATTTTACGTCAAATCTCAAATATCGAGACTTGATGCAAAATTTCCGCCATATAATTTAAAGAGCTTTCAGGGCTCAATCCAGGTGTCTACACTACAGAACAGAAGGAAAAACAGTGGAACAGTGGTAATATTTAGTGTGCATTAGCCTGTCCAGATGATTTCCATCAAACGTGCATGGCGGCACACAGATTCACTGTTATTTATATATAAAACAACAAATATTACAAATTGAGGTCTAATATAACACAGGCAAGATAGCATGCTATGCATAGTTAACACTGGGCCTTGTGCACTAATCCATAAGTGATCAAATCATGACCATAATTAGCTAATGGCTCCAGCAGGCATCTCTCATGAAGAATGCATGTAACCACAACTCTAACGATATTCTGTCAGGGAGCTTGGAGGAACGGAGAGCGAGAGAAGGTGCAAGATACTCTCACACATTGAGATAAATCACCTGTCTGCCTTAAACAAATGCACAAGCATAATAAATATCAATATTGCGGATTTATGTTCTTCAGACATAATTAGATCTTGAACAGTGATGTAATTCTCAGCAAACACACATTAGTTTGTTCTTTTCTGACTCTTGAGGATGAGAACACTTTCATTTTACATATACTTCAATACAAATATAATTGCTGATTCAATTTAGGAGGAAAGTGTTCTGAATACAATTGTAATCTCAACAACAAACATCTTGATGTGTTCAGAGGTACATGACAGCTTGTTAAAAGAGAGAGTGTTGTTATTCTCCTCTTCTGTGTTTATGTAATTGAAAAGAGAGCCATTTATTCAGCTCATACCCACTAATGCGGCCACGCCCACGGAGCCAGCGCTATTCACAGGAATAAAATATCTCAATCGTGTATATTGCCTTGAAAATTGTTTATCTGGATGAAAAGCCATGGTTAGATCTCTGGAAGACATTCAGTAAATTCCTGTTTGTTTTCTTCTATTGATAAGTTTTAGTGAGTTTTTGTTTCTTTAGCGCCCTCCGGCTGTAGTATAATGTAAACACCATTCATGGAAATCGTCTTCTTCTTAGGTGAATTTGTGGATAAAAAAAGCGCCCTCCGGCTGCTTAATTGCAAAAAGCGCTCATAGAGATAAAATGAATATTAAATAAAAAATACTCCTCTGTATAGAAAAGAAATGAATCCTATATTTTCCAAATGTGCATGCTTTTAAACTAAAAGCCTATATTCAACTCTTTGCTCACAGAAATCATTATATTTTAAAGTATAATATAAAACATTATTTTATATTGTAATAAAATTTTTCTTTGTTTCATATACCATGAAGTGAGACTCACAGAAGTTTTTTTTCAAGCCTACCTGCTGAAATGCCTATTAAATGCAAGTCTTTTAGATAAATTCTTTTGTCTTCACAGGTAAAGGCCATTATATGGAGATTCACGCCTCCTCGCATACCGTGTTTCTTGGCAAAAAGTGTCTTAAAAAACTAAACAGTATATTGTTATAATAAAATAGCAGCTATTTTTACATAATTTTGAAGCAAAAACTCTAGTCTACAACCTTCAATACCCAAAAGTCTTGTGAACACAGATTTAATATACTTTTATTGGCCTTATATCAGTGACTTAAGTTTTTTGTTTTTTCAGTAACCACGCATAAACATTATTCCTTCAAAAACACAAACATGTACACACATGTTCCTCACATATTATGGTAGCCTAGTTTGTGCTGAATACAGTGTAATGACACTTGTGTCATTAATATGTTTATGAACAACTGAAAAAAGCACAAATGTCAGGGCATGTCAAAACTTCTCCAGGCCCCATATCAGCCTCAGACTCCAGAGGGTTAAAATCAGCATTAAAAGTCATTCACAACCTAAACGTTTAATAAAATATTCAACAAGAAAAAAGCCAGGGATGCATTGAGACTTTCTGAAGGGTGAACTTTTGATTTCCCTGTTTAAAAGCCTTTTCAAAAGTGCATGCTAAGTTCTTTACTACATATGTTTATAGTTGAACAACAGTTTTACTGACCTTTCACTACATGAATTAACAGAAGTAAAATGGATTGTGAATGAAGTTTCATGTTGACATGATTTCCAGAGTACTCCAACTTAAACTCAATGCAACAGGCTATAAAGACCACGGGCAAAAAAAAAAAAAAAATTACATTTATCGCTCTTATCAAACATTTTTGTCTCTCAGGTTGTCCAGACACACTTTCAACACTTAGAAGATTTGAGGATTGGGCTGACAGGAGAAGATGAAAAAACAGCCAGCCCCAAGCGAAAAGGTGTGGTGGTATTATTATTATTTTTTTAACTCCTCCACATCCCCTGGATTTGACATGGTGAAGATAGAAGTAATAAGCACTCACACTCTCTCTCTCAATCATTATAACTATCAGAGCAGAAATGAGAAAGAGGAAATAGAAAAGAGAGGAATTCAGTCGTAAAAAAGTAGGTCAAATGATACTTTATCTCTGATAGAGGCGAGGAAAGAGAATGGAAGTGATACAGAAGTACGGACAGACCACGTGCGGCTATGCAGGAAGTCTTGAGGACCAATGAAAAGGCTTCTTGAAGTAGATGCACTGCACTTATTTCCTTCGAATAACCTGTGAGGGCCTCCATTTACTAAAATCAAAGGGAACAGAAAATAACAGCTGTATCTAGCCCAGCTTTCCTTGTGCATGACCAAAACCCTATTACAGAGGATTTAGTAAAGTCTTGGTTATACTTGGATATTAACAAAATGGTCTGGTATTTGTTAATGACAGCACCTTTTGAACAACATCCCTGTTTTGGTTATAATTACCTCTTCTCCAACTGTTGTAGACTTCTTTCAGCGCTGTTTTACTGGTTTGAATCATGTCAAGATTTTTGTGTGGATATATTTCTTTTACATAATCTGTAGTACAGGTATAGTCTTGCATATATTTTGAAGCATATTATGACTTAAATATTTGTTTTCTGTATCTCTGTCATTCACTCTTCAGTGTAACTGACCAGTTTTAATTATATCAGTGGCATGCAGTGGTGTTCTGAAATGAGGAGGCACATTTTTAAATGAATCAATGTAAATTCATGTGCATTACTCTTAACATTGACACATCTTCCTTGTTGAATGAACATCAAAAAAGAAACCAAATACAATTCTATTTTGTAATTTTACATTAACAATGTAATGTTCTATTTATCAAAACCAAGTCAATCTCATCACGTTAGTGTTTTAAGCATTTCTACATTCATTCCAAAACAATAACTAAAGGCAATAATAAATTAAACAATATATTTTATTTGTGTATTGTGGTTTTTCTTTTTAATTGTCAACCTAGGATATTTTGGATCATCAGCATGCTCCTTAAACACCGTCTGTCACAGGCACGAATTGTATTTTTAATTTCACCAAGCTGATTGCACTAAAAAACCCGCAGTCATCATGCTTTCATTCCATTTCAAGTTTGATTTTGAAGTGACATAAAGCGGTGATATCTAACTGGGTGATCTGTTTACTTACTTTTCAATTAGTCTTCCGATTGACGCCATCATTTGTTCAGTCAAACTGACGTGCGGAACGCGCACGTAAACAAGCGGCGGGATTTATCGCACAAACCAATCATATCCAATCATAACCAATTACATCCAATCATAGCGCGATGGAGACATTGCCTCCTCTCACGTGACTTTCCCCATTCATTCTCAATTACCCCCCACAAAACCCACCGTACGCCGGGGGTTTTCTATGAGAAGAAAAGGGAGGCATGACTCCATAGACTGTAAAGCAGGGGTCTCAAACTCAAATTGGCTGGGGGCTGTTTCTGTGATTGACACCTCATAGGAGGGCCATTTTAATATTCAAGCACAAGAAAGCGCAAAATTTCTGAAAACGTACTTAATTATTTTTAATTTACTTCAAATTTAATTTCTAAAATTTAGATCCACTCTGATGGATAGATCCGTTTAGATCCGCTCTGACAGACAACAAAAAACTCCCTGAAACCTCCTAACTCTTCCAGCCAGATAGCGGAATTCCCTGTTCTTACTGTTAATTTTATTTCTTATGCATTCCATTTTTATTATTAGGCTATGTATTTGGTTCTTCTTTATGTAAAGCACTTTGAATAACCATTGTGTATCAAATGTGCTATACAAATAAAATTGCCTTGCCTAAAATATTTTTGCCATACTTAAAAAATGTAAACAGCAGTGTCTCTATCATTGTTACATACAGTTTTAACAGTTATAGTGCAAATATCTTCTCTTACTTTATTTTAGCTTAAAGAGCATCAAAATCTTGCACTGAACCACACTGAACAAATGCAATCCCTGAATACATTTGTACACTATTATATTTCTTTCCAGACACCTAGCAACGCTTCTGCTCACAGCGCTGAGCCACATTTGTCGTTTGACGCGCATCGGATGCATTTCGGTGGTTTAAATTGACGCTCTCGACTTGTGTGAATGCTTTTATTGTAATTTAGGCAAACGCGTTCATAATAGAAGCGGCAGTTGCGGGCCGGGTGGAGGGGGAAGGCGGGCCGGCAGTTTGAGACCACTGCTGTAAAGCATGACTCCTGATGAAACTTTACCTGCGGGTGTCGCTGTTTGGCAGTGTTCCTTTAGAAATACGTGTGACTTGCGCTCTTTTTAATGACATAATTTGTAATATTAGTGTTGTTTTAAATGTAATATGGATTATTTTCTCATCCTGTTTTTTTTTGAGGAGGCACTGCCTCCCTTGCCTACTCGGAGGAAATATATATATATATGCTCATTTAATATCAGAGGAAGGTTTAACTGAGACATATGGAATGAGTAATTTTCTGCAAAATATCAAAGATGACATCTCAGTCTTTCCCCAAAAGCTGTAAGCCTCCCAAATGCAGGCTTTCTCTCTGAAATGAAAATGATTCAAAGGACACTGAGGCAGTTGACCTTCCGCTAACACAATACAACAAATGTGGGAAAGAGAGAGAGGGTGAGAGATAGAGAGAGGTAAGAAATAAGTGTGTGTGTGGTTGGGGGGGGGGGGGGGGGGGGGGGGTTGCAGATGCATAATTGTCCCCAAGGTAGAAGCAAAAGTGAAATCTGTTGTTGGTTTGGCAAAAGAAAAGGTCAGTGCTTTCAGAGGGCCTATTCAATATCGCACATACGCCCAGCCTGGTGGTTTTGGACGGCCACTCTTGAATCAAGCTTTTAGATGAGCCTTCATTGTTCCCCGAGGGTTGGAGAGAAATGCTGCATCAACAAAGGCCACCAGGGTCTGATTGCAAGGAGGACAAAGAGAGCATTCAGCTGGAGCCACCATATTATATCTGCTGATAAGCAACAGTTACAGCCTAAACACACACATGTGCATGAACACACAGAGAAGAAGATAACCAGGCTAACAAAACTGTAAAGCAGGACAAAGACTTAAGATAAATGACTTGTAGCAAGCCCTATAGAATGAGGTTTGTGTTGTGATATAGGATGCTGCTGTTGGGCTTGAACAGAGATCAAGAACAGAGATCTAAGGGCAAAATAAATGCTCCTTTCTGCTGGAAACACTATTTCTGTGCTTTGAACTCCCATAATGAAGTTGTAATACTATCAGCAAAAATTTCTAAAAGGAGTATTGAGAAAAATGAGACCGGATGGTATCTTTTTCTGGCAAAGCGTCTGCCGAGTTTGACTGTTTTGTTTGGCCCTCCTAGCTTTCTACAAGCCCAACTACACTCACACACGCAATATACACATAATAGGTACTTAAAAGCCTTGTGGTCATTCTATAATGAATAGTCATTAAGCATTACGTTACATGAGGCAGCAAGCGAGACATAACAACAGGTGCAAAACGGGAACAGCCTAATGCGCATAGCAAACATTAAGTATATCTGATGAGATGAGGTTGCTCTGAATCCCTGAATAGATGACCACACATCAAATGAATTCCATATCAATGCACCAATTTAGCTAAACCGCCTACTTTCATGCTGATAAATTATATTACTTAGAATGAAGAATTGTTATATTTTTAGAATGTTTTTAAGATGTTCATACATTGATATTGAAAAACATTCACAAACAGCTATATTAACACTGCATGAAAGGTAATAATCAAAAAAGTATTATATTATAAAAGTATTATACTTTTTTTTTTTTTTTTTTTGTATTTCAGTAATGAGAACTTGGGTGGGAAATACGCTTAATATTGCCATGAAAATGTATTTGATTTATGGGATGAGATATATGACCCAGACATGTTCTTTAGATTTTAGAACTGTACACATCATATCAGGGATGCAAATCAAATTGGTGACCTACTTATTGTGGCCTAAATCTCAGTCTAAGCAAGGTACAAGGTGGGAAATAAGATTAATAATGACATGCAAATAATGTCAATGTAATTTAAATGGTTCTTAAAATTGTGAAATTTGACCTCTTAATTCTTTATTTTAATTTTTTTTTTGGGTTGATATATGTCCCGAACATGATCTTGAGAAGTTCTGTGAGTTTTACCAGTACACATGATATCCGGTGATCCAATGATATCAAATTGGTGATCTACTTTGTAGTAGGTACTGTGGCCTAAATCCCTGCAATTATTGTCTTGCTGGGTCTGAAAACCACCAGACAAATAGCAAAGTCACTAACTAACACTTCCTAAATACAGCCTTTACCACAAACTGGACCCAAACTTTCTTGGCGAGAGACTGAGGTAACGTCACTTTAGCTCCAGGATCAGTATAGATCTACTGGGTTCAACTGTTCCGAGTCGAAGCTCTCTTGCGGTATTTAATTTCAGCTGTAAAGTGGCCCTCTCATCGCCCGGAGCTCTGCTGTCTGCTTCACAATCTGTGGAAAGAGACAGTAGAACATTTCTGCTCTCTCTCATTCTCTCTCGTTTTTATTCCCGCTCTCATTAAGCATGCCTTGCAGTGCCTCATATGTCACCCTGCATTTATTAAGTCACCATCAAATTAATTATGCCCTTCTCTCTGCCAGCCCAATGTAATCTTTCTGGTCACATTATTTCAGATTAAACTATTCCAGTGAAGAAATGGCTCCCATGAATGAAATTTGGTGGAACATAAGGTGCATTGTCTCATAAAATCATTTCAAACAGATGTAATGTGAAGAGAGTTAACTGATTTGGTGAGGACAATTTGCTGAATTGTGATAGCATGCTTACGAACAAGAGGCAAAAAAAAAAAAAAAAAAAAAAAAAATCCAAACAGATGTTCAAAAGAGAAATTTTAAAGGGACAGTTAACCCAAAGGAGCTGAAAACACTTTCATATTTTACTTAATCACAGTGGTATATTTCTGAAAGCGAGAAAGAGCATTTGGCAAAAGTAACACAAAAATATGCAACTATATAACGTTCCACAAAAATGAATAGTTTAACACAATTAGTTACTTTTTAAAAGTAATTCAGTAATGTAATGTGCTAGTTAACACTACAGAGTATTTTGCACAAAAAACCTGAAACTGTCAACAGCAGTTGTGTGAGTCATCGCTCATGTTTGCAATACTCTAAATTAGCAAGCAACTTTATTCGCTTAATTACAATGCAGAATATTTTCCTTTGTTTATTTAAAAACAAAACTAATACAACAAATAATGAGCAACAATTCCCCATCTCTGTGATTAATTCTAGTTTGCATCATCTTGATAAGCGTTAACGATGTATATAGCAATTTTAATATCTTGGTTAACTAATGCACATGCAAACCATTTAAAACTGACGCAACTAATGTTAGTCCAACAGGGGAACAGATTTATAGGCCTGTCTGCTCTCAGTCCAGTTTTTTCTGCAAACCTGATCAGTTAAATAGGCGAGTGAGCTCTTTTATGTCAAAAGATAAAGGCAAACCCAATTCCTCATAATGCTTTAATGATTCAAATTTGGATATTATTTAATTTCATTTTGATTTCATGAATTGACCTGTTCACCCTTCTGTTTTTTGAAGCTTGGGAGCCTAAATTCACTTTGCATTAGAATCTGTGTGACTGAAAGACCATTGCAGTCTGTGTGTCTAAAGTTTGTGTGTATATGTGTGTCTCTGTGCTATTGAATTTGACAGACATGCATACTTGAAGGCCCTGTGATCGCCTGTCAGAAACACAGAGTGTCTCTTCGCTCGTACAGCACCTCATAAAGTGAAATGCTTCATCTTTCCGTCCTCCCTTTATCCCTCAATATGCCCATTTTTCATTGTCCCCATATCGTTCACAATCTCATCTCCTCTATGTAGTAATCTTTTTATCTCTGTGCTTGGATAATACAATTTTCTGATCATTTGTTGGGATGAAGAGTTTCTGTTATCCATCACTTGCAACGAAGGCCAGAAGTTTGTTGTCTGGTGACGACCTTGAGCGGTGTGTGGTTGTGTGGCCGCCTTTTCCACATAGAGGAAACAGAGATGGGTAACCATAAGTCAATGCCATTGTTCGACCACCAGAGCATTTAAAAGCCATTGTTGTCAGGAGCAATGTAGCCCCAGAGAGAAACGCAGAGAGCTGGTAGTTTTTTCATGGCGATACATCAGTAAGCTTAATGCAGCACTACCTCAGTAAGAGTAAATCAGTGGTCTTAATCGTGCTTTAAGAATAGCAAGGTCTATCAGAATAGCAAGACACTGCTGTAATCATACTGTAATGCATCACATAGGTCATTCAGTTCTTAAGCTTGATGCTGTATGGGAGTTCTGCAGACATGTAATGTCTATGTCTACACAGAGCTGTATATTTAAAGACGTAAGTTCCAGCGTTCTCGCAAAGAAAACATGGAATTAAAATTGTGGTTTATATCATATCTAATACATTGCAAATAATATCCTATTTAATATTTTAATGTCCTAAAAGATGTATTGAAATGTATTGTCACTACATAAATGTCCTATTATGTTCATTTTGTAGCAAACATCTCTCTTGAAATAGTTAATAATCCTTATCCAGTGCTCATAAATGACTGGAAAAGTCAAGGATATTCATTTATTAAAAGATGTAGCAACCTGGAAGTTCATTTCAGATGTGTAAAAAATATGCATAATGGAAAAGTAATTTAAAAAGTTTTCCAAGCCTGGAAATGCCATCAAAGCTAATGAAAATGTCTTTATTCAATTTTTTTTTTCTCTCCATTGTTAAAAACAGAAACTAAACTTCATCTATTAAAACTAAACAGCAAAAACAACTCATTAAAATGGATCAGAAAACCAAAAAAAAATTACCACCTAGTTGTGAGGATGGAAAACATTAAAAACAAAACAGATGTTTTAGGGGAAAAAACTATACTAACATTGTAAGCACACCTCAGGGAGGCTAATTAAATAATAAAAATTCATGATAAGTAATCTTTAAATCCCAAATCATTCTTTGATGAGGAGAGACATTGCGTGTTTCTGACAGGTGATCAATGGGCCTTCAAGTCTGCAATGTCACACAGAATCTAATGCAACGTGAATTTAGGCTCCCAAGCTTAAAAATACTGAACGGTGAACAAGTCAATTCATGAAATCAAAATGAAATGAAATGATTTCCAAATTTTAGATCATTAAAGCATTAACATCATGAGGAATCAGCTATTACATTACATCAGTGCCTATTGGGCAGTTATAAACTTGGCCCACCCAGTCGTGAGGATGGAAAACATTAAAAATGAAGCTGATGTTTTTCAAAAGAACTATACACTAAGGTTATAAGTACACCTCAGGGATTGCATGATAAAATTGCATGATAAAACATCTTCTAAAATCCCAAATCGTTCTTCGATGAGGAGGGAGGCGTGAGCAAGCAACCAAACAAAGCAGACATGGGCAAAAGACATTCTGTTTTCCTGCCGAGAACAGATGCGTGTTTTTGTCCTGTTAATCACAAGCTCCGATTCTTGACCCAAGCCGCTCGACAGCATTCTGTCCCACCGAGTGAGTGTGAGTGTGTGTGAGTCTGAAAGTGTGAATGCATCACTAGGAGTGTGTTCATCGAGGCATGTAAACCAGAGCAGAGACATGTAAGTCAGCAGAGGGCCCGAGCGAGGCTTTAATGAAAGCAGCGTGTCAGCGGAAGGTGTGATGAATTCAGGAGACATGGGAGGGGGAGACTGAGAAAGCAGAGGGAAGAAAAAAGCAAGAGGGAAGATCGAGGCATTGGGAGAAGGGAAGAGCGGAGGGCTCTTAGCAGTCGGGTCCCCAGTGTGAGAGCGTGATTCCGGCAGCTCGCGGCAGGAGACTCTTAGAGGCTGTAGCTTTGCTTTATTGGAGCCTGGAAATCAGTAAACAAGACTGATGTGTGTTGGGATAGGCTGCTAAATCCGCTACTTCTCTCTCCATCATCTGCTTATATCTGTCTTTTTCGGTCTATCGCTCTCTATTTCTGTCTATTGTCTCTTTTGGCCTGTCAATCTCATTCATGGCAGTATGCTGCTGGATAACCAGCTTCCCTCATTCTCTATCTCTCTCTGAGTAACATTTGAACATAGTCCAAAACCACATAGTTCAAAACCACCTTCTCAGTATTTCCAAATGACCAGATAAGACTTTATTATCACTTTAAAATGCAGAATGTCACTAAGCCTATTATTACTTCCAGCTAAAACTTGGGAGAAGGGCTGCAAAAAAATATCTAATAAATGCAATCAAAAAAGCTCCAGGTTTGCTGCACTTGTTTGCAGGGCTGCACAAATAACAAATAAACAAATAAACAAAATAAGAAATACAGTAATATTGCATTGTAAAATTATGCATTATGCATGCAGGTTTATAGCCAAGCAAACTGAGGCACTAAATGTCACCTAAACATTAAATCTCTCAAATGAACATTTCTATTTAGTGAATCTGTTCACTTGGATAGTTAATTTAAATGCACCAGTTCATTAAAATGTATATATATCTTGTTAAATTTTGCTGTTTGATCATTATGCTTTCACTCAATTATATAAACGACGTGTTGTATAGTTATATTTGCGGCATTTTGTGAATATATCTGTTCATTAATCATCTTAATGAGAGATTCTCAATGTTTTTTTTGTGTCAGAACAATAATCTGATTGGAAAAAAAAATAATAATAATTCATTAGTTTGTAGTGTAACATGACTGTAGTTTAACTACTTTAAATTATGAGCAACTCAAAGATTCACTCAACACTGGTTTTTATGTGTCTATATGATTAAGTGAATGTGTAAGTGGGTGTATGCAAGTGCTTGCCTAGAGCTCCTTCCCTGTCAATTTCTTTTCAATTGCAACCTTTTCCGCCCCACTTTCTAATCTTAGAGGACAGAAATCAGGCACACAATCAAGCACTGCTGCCCATGAGAGCCCTCAAATCATCAAGAAGAACAAAAAAAAAAGATGAAAAAGTAAAAGCGAAAGGCTACAAATGCCATTTACCCTCGTCAACCATCTGTAACACGCACATTAACGCAATATCGCCCTGACAACCTATAATTCAGAACTCAATTACCATTCCAAAAAGTGCACAGTATGCAGAGGGACTTTGGACACCCAAGTGGACGGCTGCATGGAAATCATTTGTCATGATTAAATGACAGCTCTTTTGATTGACTCTGATTTGTTGACAGCTCTGGCCAATCAGAGCACAGAAATAGTAGGACAAATATCAGAAAAACATGAGAAACAAAGAGAGAAACAGTGAAATAACATAAAAAAAATAGGCCATGGGCTTTCATCTGTCCGTCAAAGGCAGTGTAAATACATCTGAAAATAAATGGCCTCTGTGAGTTCATTAGGTCCGTAAAAGATTTCAAAAAGTTTTATAAATAAAACACAAGAGAAGCTAGAAACACAGTACAAACCATTCAAAAAGATACTTAGCTGTTCCTTCAAAGAACAAACTAGCGACCCCAAGTATCACAGACTAAAAATACCCCAGTTTAAGTTTACATTTAAAGGGATATTTCACCCAAAAAGGAAAAAAAATCTGTCATCTTTTACTCATGTAGCTCCAAAACCTATAATTTTGTTTTTCCTTTCTACCTTGGAACACAAAAGCAGATGTTCAAAAAAAATATATGAATACTATTGTACGTGTTAATCAGAAACTTTCCCAAATGACATGTGCGCATTACTGCCTAAAATCAGATGTTTTTGGCATCAAAGCCACTATTGAGTTTGACTACATAAAATAACTCTAACTAAAAGTACCGGTGCACATTCCACCGCTTAATGTTTTGGAGTGTGGCATCGGAGGGATGATTGGTCTCCTCTCTGAGTGCAATAAGAGCGTGTGCACCTGGCCACAACATCTCATTCACAGATGTATTTTCCCTGGAGGAGCTTGTCTCTGAAGCCCTCAGAGAGTGGCGGTAATGAGAGGAATGGATTGTATTGATGCTAGTGACCCGTGGTCCACGGAGGAATAAAATGAAACAGTGGCGACTGACAGGCTTCATTACACTTCCTGTAAGAACACATTAAGGTGCCCTCATCCCCACCTGAGTCGCTTTTCTCCCTCTATCTCCTACCTTTTCTTGCTTTGCCCTTAGGAAAAACAAACCACAAATGAGACCTCCCTGATATAGCAAATTATTCCCCTAGGGTAGCAATGAGACTAAATGGAGAGCAAAAGGAGATATATAATTAAATCCAAGAGATTTCTTTTGATAAAATATCCATCCTTATAATCTCACAGACACTGTTGACACTCTTGCCAAGATACTGAAGTCGACATTTAAAAATCTCAATATGGCCTAAAACGTTGCTCATCCAGTTCTTTCAAGATCATATTAGGGCTGCCCTAATAGTTGCAGGGGAAAAAAAAAAAAAACTCCACAGGAAGTGGCGAAGTCATGCAGCCCGTGAGGGACAGATCATTAACAACGGGCTCTTGTGGTAATTACAATATGTCAGGCAGCAAATCCAAACATTCGCCTATCATCCATCGACCTCAAATATGACTTATCATTTGAAACATGTAAGTAGTAGCAATGTTAACCTAAATAAATATGCGCTTGTGACGAGCAGGGCGGGCGAGAGCCGTGAGGGAACGGCGCGAGGCCGGTGACGCAAGTGATAACAAGCATCACCTGCGAGGCGCACCGGCCTTGAGTCTCTCACGGAGGAGCTCCGGGAGAATAAAAGGAGGAGCGACGACAGTGAAGGACGAGAGAGGACCAGGCCTGGACTTTATTTTATGTTTTATTATGTTTGTGTGGCCGGAAGACGTCCGCGAGGGTCTGCCGGCATTACTTTCGTTTTGTATTTGTTTATTTTGGAATTAAAACTTTGTTTGAACGTTCGCCGGTTCCTGCCTCCTTCTTCCCGTACATACGAACTGTGTTACAGCGCTATTATTAGGTGCATATCCTAGTGCTTGTGCAGCACGTGGAAGCTGAAGTATTAGCTTCATTGTGCTTTTATAAAATAAAGAAAACAAACTGGATGCGCTTTCTGCCCTCTCGGTCTCCCTGAACTGGAGCGTGTCACAAAAATGAACTCGGTGTACAGGCTACTTACCTCACAAAATGAGAAATATATATATATATCTACTTTAAAATGAACCAATTAAAATACTCTATAAGCTAAAAATTATGCCTATATGTTATGCATATATTTAAGTAATTAAATTAATATAAACATGTGATTAGTCGACTATTGGCTTGAATGAATGACTACTAGTCGACTAGAAAAATCTTTAGTCGAGGGCAGCCCTAGATCATATTATGATTCTAGCTATTCTATTTACATGGCTTTTATCTTTTAGCTCTGTACTCTTACTATACATCAACAGGAGATCAAATTCTCCAAAATAATTTTAGGAGGCATTCTAGGAGATGAAGTTGTTACTGCAGTTAAGTGGATGAGCCATGGATGAGACAAATCTGAGCAAAAAAAGTTTTCCCTTATAAGGCTGCTACCCTCTATAAAATGATTTTATTTCATTTTTCATTTTAAATGTTATTTTACATTTTATTTTATTCTCAATTCCATCATCATGAAATTTAGGATGCTCTACGCTGGCAGCAATCTGAATAGCACTTATCATGCAAAGAAGCACACTTCCAAAAACCCTAACGAGAACTCCATTAGGTCAAAGTCCCATTAAAGCAAGTCCTTTCACTCGGCAGCTATCTTTTAATGCCTCTCGGGCAGGTGTTTCAGTCCTACAACTACAGCTCCTATCTCTTTGAATGGGGGAACATCTCAACATTCTCCAAAGCTGTTAAACAAGCTTACGATTAAATTTCATATTAGAAATCACCACTGAAATCTGACAACAATTGTCCCATAAATCATGACAAAAAACTGCATTTTTCAGGCTGGACCAGCAAATGCGCATGTGCAGTCCTAAGCGTGCGTCTCAGAACACTGACTGTTTCTATAGCAACCGGAGCTTCTAACAGCGGCTGCAGTGATGCAATGACTTCACCAATCAGCGACTGGCAGTTTCATTTAGAAGGCGGGATTTATTCCGCCATATTGCGTGTTGCACTTTCTCCCATTAATAGTAATATGAGCGCGTCATCGTTGTATATCTAAAGTCTTTGATTAGTTCTCCTGAGCTATAAAAAGGCAACCTCTGAGCAATACAATTTTCCTGTGGGCACACTCTTCAAATTGCTACTTTTCATCAGGTCTTTTGCATCCTGGGTGTAATTCACTGAACACTGTATTAAGTGCCGCCTACAATCAGAGAGGAGAGACTGATATCGGTGCGTCTCCACGGGGCTTAATGACGGAAGGATCATGCCGCGGCCCAATTTCCTCCCCTGATTAGACAATCAGATCCTGATGACATCAACACGCGCAGATGGTGCTTCTTCAGCCGTTTATTTATTAATGAGTGCTTGTGTATTTTTATCAGATGGGGCCTGATGCTAGTGCCCCCAATAGAGAAAAATTACTAGACTTTGATGTTTTCGACTAGATTTTGTTTGATGCTGTTGACGACCTCATTTCCTCAAAACAGTGCGTCTCAACTGGTTTTGCTTCAGGACCCAGATTTTACTTTGGGCATCAAGTGGCGACTCAATACAGTGTCCTAAACAGGAATCGCATTATAAAGCATTGTACCCATTCTGGCAAAGGTGCTTTCAATAGCTTAGTTACCCCCCCAAAATTGTAATTTATAAGGATGTAGCATCTTTCCAATGGTGCGTCTGGAAGCCGGAGTGCTTCGGTGTCAGATGTAGTGTGTAGAGAGCAAATGGGGTTAAATAAGCTGATGGGGAGAGACGCAGTTGTGTAGCTGACTCTATTGTCTTTAAGAGTGCTGTGAGACAGAGGTTGTTGAGCGCTGCAGGAGATGGCTGAGTGAGAGTGACAGAGAACTTGATTGCCATTTGTCTCACTGTGAACTACTGCCGAGCTTCCGAGGGAGACAGACTGAGAGAGAAAGAGATAGAATTCGAGGCAGACTGGAGGCCAAAGTGCCTTCTCCACAGGGTTTGAAATGAACTTTTTCACTCACCAGCCAATTTAGCTACTAAGTTAGCTGTCACTCAAAATTTCTACTAGTCAAAACAAAAATATAAGAAATAATAAACTCTTGGACATGCGGCGTTTATGAGAACGGGTTGGAAAAAGTGGTTCTCTCGCCGAGACTCTGACATCTCGCATGCAGGCCTATCGCACATCGGTCGCGTCATTCTGTACTCGCGTTCTCGAGTTCAAAGCGGCAGTCCAAAACAGTGAATCACCATACAGGACAAAGTTCACTTCAAGAAAGAACAAAGTGGCATCAGTGAGTTTGAATTAATGTATTTGAAAAAACAGAGCAAACAGAAAGAATAAGGGTGACGAGGCGTTTCTTTCAATGTGCGACCCTTTTTACACTTTGTTTTGCTAATGTTTGAGGCTCCTTTTAGGGGAAGGGCTCTGATAGTGATGCCATGCAATGTGATAGAACATAATTTATGAATCATAACCCTCCAAATTGTCTAGTGTGTTGATATGCTTTTCCCGCCACGGTGGATTTTCACACGCATTTGGCGGGATTCCAGGTGTTAATTTCAAACCCTGCTTCTCCATATAACAAGAGGCCAATGGAGAGAAGAATGAGGAGGGAAACATGAATAAAATGAAGGAGAGATTGAGATGTGACTGAAGAAAATAGATCTTGGGAATGGCTGAGGAGTTTGAAAAAGGAACTGATCACCCAAAAATTACCCTCGTGTCATTCCGAAATAGTGTGATATTTGTTTCTCCATGCAACACTAAAAGAAGAAATGTTGAAACAGCTCTTTTTTCACACATCAACTGACCATGTCTATCAAAAACGTACCATAAATCTACTTTTAAATGCTTAAATTTTCATCTGTTGCTCACTATATCATATACAGTGGCTTCATATAGAGCATAAATCTATATAAAGCGTAACAGTGTCCTACCCACTTTTTCATTTTAATGGTATTTTATGTCAGTTTGGAGCATCACAGACTATAAAAAAAAAAAAATTAAACACCACATTGGTCTAGAACAACAATAATAGCAATTTTCATTTTTGAGTGAACTATTCCATTAAAAATTCTTCAACAGAAGAGAAAGAGAGAAAGAAAACAGGAAAGAGTGAGTCATGTAGGTGTATATCATACCTGTGGGAACGGCCGCGTCCATGGAGGGTCTCTCCCAGGTGTTGACTTGCTCCCAGGCGAAGCCATTAGTCCCCAACGCCACGCTGTAGCCACAATTACTGTAGTGCTCTTCAAACGAACAGCTGCCTACAGAACACACACGAGAGGGAAGATGGCATATGTCAACATGATTAAGCCACGGAGTGCCATCATTACTTCATCTTCGCTAAAAACACGATTTTCCACTGCATTAAGCTTTATGCTAGCCGGGAGCTAAGGATTAGAAACCCAGGATGAAATAGCACTAATTAAATGTACTCATTTTAACATGTCTTGTATCGTAGCTTTGAGAGAGGGTTTATTATAAGCAGTAAGGTGTAAGAGGGTGTGCTGTATTGTGAATATATACTAAAGGGCCAATGCTATATATAACGTGCAGCAGAGTGACACAATGCAGCGCAGCCTTGACTTGCTGCTTTTATGAAATGGTTACTACATAATAAAAAATATTATAATCACAGATTTTTATTAAAATATTGCTTTATCAAGAAAATGTATATATTCTCTGAATATTTATTTATTTATCATTGTAGCATTTATTGCCGTATTTAAATTAATCTTGACAAATTCCGATTTCAATTTTAAAAATCATTACTGTATATTACAGGATTTTAATTTCATTGAAATTAAAAATAAAAATGTAGTTAAAAAAATGTCATACACATTATGATAATGATAATTTGGGACAAAATGTGAAACTGTGGTTTACTTAAAAAAAAACAAATATTATTAACAATATTATTTTCTTTATGCAAAAATAATTCAATGTCATTTTTTGTGCCTGATGAACAGGCTTTTGTCTGCTAATAAACAGGTTTTTACATTAAATTACTATACTATGACTGGAATACTGTATTGACCAATCAGCATCTAGGGCGGGAACTATCTATACTATCTATACCTATTTATAGTTCTTGTTTCCTTTCAGACTATTTTCTTTCCTGAATCTTTGTAGGATGGACTGAACGTGTCATACAGCCTTATTCGATTGGACGTTGTTTCTGTACGACACAACGCGGAAATCGCTTTAGCTTGTGTGCACGTTAAGCGCTCAGATTCAACATGATGAAACTTCTGCCTGCAGGATACTTACATTTACATTTCTGCATATTTCAAGGACCAAATATTCACTACCGTCTTAATTTGCCCCTGCGTATTAGGCTACACAAGAGGATTAAAATGCTACAAAAATAATTAATTTGCCACGAGCACCGAAAGGCAATGAATCCTACAATACCAGCAAGATTCGCAAACCACATCAAAGGTATTCTCAAAGAAATCACACAACCATAAAAAACAACAATTGTAAAATATTCAGAATTTTCCAAGGGGAGCGATCGAAGGGCCTAGTGATCTATTGAAGGAAAGAATTAACCAGTCAAAGACGTGATTTTGTGGAACACGTCTGCCCGCTGGGGTTCAGTTCAGACAGCAGCTGAAGAAGAAATGAGGCCTCATGAAGTTTATGTAACCCTCAGTTACTAATTGACTTTGAAGTGTGCATACTTTCATACTGCCACCCTGCTTGTCCTCAGCCTACACTGGGAAAAGAAGACGTTTTCATACTCAAAAAATCAAAAAGTGTCAAAAAATTAGCATAGCATAACATATTTTTGTACTGAATTTTGGGTTTGTTGAGGGATGTTTAGGTAATCGTACACATTCGATTACATACAATAAAATTGTATCATTTATAACATTTAGAGTAAAAAAAAAAAAACTTTAAATATGTTTAACTTTAAAGATTTACAAAGACTTTTTAAATCTCTGACTTGTTTCTCTCTGACAGAAATTTTATGAGTTCAATCCCACAGGTGACTGTGTTAAAAACTCAACACAAATCCATCGCAGGACTTTAATTTATCAATAAATAATGGAGAAACTTTCACTGTAAAGACCTTTGTAAATGGCAAATTTATTTATAAATGATATTCAAATGAGGTAATAAAAGTTAAGTAATTTGCATTTTTGTTTGGCTCTTGAAAGGTCAATCAGTATAAAATATACAGTAAGTGAAGCACAATATTATGGTTAAAACAAACATGTTTTACTCATTCATTCTATTGAAATCACACAGAACATATAGCAGACAAAAGGTTCAATGGGGTTCTATATAGATCAATTTTAAAGAATTCTTTATGCCAAAAGGTTCTATATAAGGAGAAATGTCTTAAATTACTGCATAATACTTTCATGTTTAATTGGTTATTTCCAATTTTCCTAGTGATAAAGTATGTTTGTACAGTATCTACTGATAACAGTGACCAAGATAACTACTAAAACTCAGTGTATTGAAATAACCCGATTTACATGCAAATCAATAAACTTGCAATGCAAGTAAACCACGTTTACGAGACTGTATTAAAAAAATCAGGATATTCCCCAATGGAGACATCAAAACGTAAGCACCTATTTTACTCAGAGTATTCTATTTATTATGTGAGTTGTGAAATAAAGCATTAAAAACCCAAGAGTATTTCAAAATGTCACAGACTCATTCTCCTCTCTTATTTGTAGTTTCTACAACTGTAGCACGTGTCCTTTGGCTCCACGAGATGAGAACACCATTTTTTATATTTCTTGGGTCAAGAAAAAGTCAGAATTTGCTATATATTTCTCCTCCACCACGAAAGACTCACTGTGGCTGGATGCGTTCAAATCTGCCAAATAAAGACATTTTCCTGTCACATGCGCACTTCAATAAGCTGACAGAAAGTAGGGTATGGTGTTTACATGCCAGGCAAAATCAGGGTAATGGGCAAAAATCTAGCTCTCTCGATCGGTTTATTCTTAAGGCATTTATGATATTATGCCGAAAGAAAGGAAAATGGTTTAACGCGTTTACATGACCACACGTGTAGGCTTAAAGGTGCCCTAGAATTAAAAATGTAATTTATATTGGCATAGTTAAATAACAAGAGTCCAGTACATGGAAATGACATACAGTGAGTCTCAAACTCCATTGTTTCCTCCTTCTTATATAAATCTAATTTGTTTAAAAGACCTCCGACAAACAGGCGAATCTCAACATAACACAGACTGTTACGTAACAGCATATGCCAGCCCATGATCGAGGCATTAGACAAGGGCAGCCAGTATTAACGTCTGGATCTGTGCACAGCTGAATCATCAGACTAGGTAAGCAAGCAAGAACAACAGCGAAAAATGGCAGATGGAGCAATAATAACTGACATGATCCATGATAACATGATATTTTTAGTGATATTTGTAAATTGTGGTTCTAAATGTTTCGTTAGCATGTTGCTAATGTACTGTTAAATGTGGTTAAAGTTACGATTGTTTCTTACTGTATTCACGGAGACAAGAGCCGTCTGTATTTTCATTTTTTAAACACTTGCAGTCTGTATAATGCACAAACACATCTTCATTCTTTATAAATCTCTCCAACAGTGTGTAATGTTAGCTTTAGCCACGGAGCAAAACCTCAAACTCATTCAGAATCAAATGTAAACATCCAAATAAATACAATACTCACATAATCTGACGCATATATGCAGTATGCATGATGAACACTTTGTAAAGATCCATTTTGAGGGTTATATTAGCTGTGTAAACTTTGTTTATGCACTGTTTAAGGCAAGCGCGAGCATTTAAAGGGGACGCAGCCTGAATCGGCGCATTTCTAATTATGCCCCAAAATAGGCAGTTAAAAAAATTAATAAAAAAAAATCTATGGGGTATTTTGAGCTGAAACTTCACAGACACATTCAGGGGACACCTTAGACTTATATTACATCTTGTAAAAAAACATTCGATGGCACCTTTAAGCATAATCGTTTAAGAACGTGCATGTATGTATTCACTGTCTATCCAAAAGTATGGAAATGTACGAAACTGGGCGAGTATCATCCCTAACTTGCAAATATTTACAAATACTAATGAGATCACATTGCACACACACTCGCACACAGTATCTCTCCTCTAATTAATGTTGCCTACCAAATTGATCCATTATTGATAAGTTGCCCCACAGCAGACAAGCAAGACTTTCCAAGCTCATCAGTGGCAGACATGGCCTCGTCCTTCACATCTGCTGCTCACTGCTCCACACCTCTCACAGCTCACTTGCATATGCCCTACCGCTGGCACGCTGTCAATACGATGTTTATCGAACATAGCGCTCATGCTATCAGGAGTGCTTGATGAACTTAGAGATGTTTTCACAGCTCAGGAAAGGAAGATGTTAGATTTGGGGCAGATGTGGAAGTTGTGGATGGGTAACATCTGCTAGAGTAATAGAAGGATTTGTTTACACTCTGAAAAATAACTGGCGTGTACAGAAACAGAGGTGTCAGGGTCTTTACTGTTCTCTTTATAAGTGGAGCCTGTTTCTGTAAAAAAAAAAAACACTGTGATGTGTTGGTTTGATTTTAAAGCTTCAACATGAATACAAATGTCTTATAATGCCACTAATTTGCAAAATATAATAAACTAACCACTCTTACAAAAAAGTACTGTGTAGAAAATGACAGACAGATAGATGGACGGATGGAATAAAAACAGATATATGGAAAACCTTTGCTATAAAGGTTATAAACAAGTTGATATTTGCCTTGCCTAACTTTACTAAAACATGAACCAACTTAACTAAGGGAAGGAGAATTGAACATTTTCAGCTACAGTTTTCTTTCTTTGAGATCTTATTTAACAGATATTGACATTACGTTCATGTTTGAGAGTTTAATTGCATTAGTCATAAGCATATGCTGTGTCTTTCTTGGCCCTCACCAGCGGCATTTCCAGTCGAGCAGACAAATAGTCGGTTTGAAACTAAAGTGATTATGTCCACCTCACTAAGCAAAAATAATAGCTCAGATATCTGTTGTTAATGCAGTGATCTTTAAAATCTCATCATCTGTATAAAGTTTATTTTCAGTTTCACATTTAAAGGGGACCTATTATGCCCCATTTCACAATATGTAATATAAGTCTCTGGTGTCCCCAGAATGTGTCTGTGAAATTTCAGCTCAAATTACCCCACATATCATTTATTACAGCTTGTCAAATTTGCCCCTATTTGCGTGTGAGCAAAAACATGCATGCCCGCTTTCCAAAAGAGGGTGGAGCTTTAACAGCTCGCACTTCGGTTGCTCAACAACAACAAAGCTGGAGAATCTCACGCAGCCAAAATGAGGATTGTCAGTAACAGTGTTAAGCCTTATATTGTTTAAACTGGAGTCAGACACTGATGGAGAGACTCAGGAAGAAGTTACAACTTTTAGAATGCGTCTGGACGTTTCTGAATGATTAGTGGATACATTTATGTAGTTGCTGTGGAGTTGATTCAACTCATCGACTAGCATGTGCCACACCCACTTTACATAGCGTACCTGTTTGCCAAACAGAGCCATACACACCAGGCTAATGTTTATGATTGCTATAAAATGCTGTGAATGGTCTGTGAATATATGTGGTGAATATTTTTCGCTCGGACAGAAACACAGAACTTGCCAGGTTCAACTTGCAGGCTATCCGAGCTAACGAGACTCTAAATAGTGTTCTGTAGCCATCTGTGCAGCCAACGACAGAACAGTTAGCATGCTTTGCTCAAACTTTTGCCATGGTACAGTTGTCGTTTGCGAAAACAAAATAGCGGCGCCCTGGGTGGAAACGTGCAGATTAAGGGGTGGTAATATTATTGTAAGATCCCCTTCCTACGTCACTAGAGGAGCGAAATCTGAGTGGCTTGTTTTTTCACATGCTTGCAGAGGAAGGCTTACCAAAACAACAGGGACCTGATTATAGCACTTGAGCAAAGAAAAAAGTCATATTTTCATATCACATGGAAGAAACATTCTGAAAATCCAAGCCAAAATGAAAGGGGGTCATTTCCACCAAAGTACACTTTTCTAGAAGTAGAACATTCTAAACTCAGAATGTTAAAAAATGGAAATCATCATTCATTTGTCCCTTCTCTAATTAAAGTGGACCAAAAGAAAACTATTTTTATGCATTCATTAAGTTGGTTATTGATTTACATATCTTTCCTGTGTCCTCAACTAGAGTTGTCAAAAGTACAGGCTTTGGTACCAATCGGTACTGAAATTTTAAAAATGGGACGCTTTAAATGCTGTTGAGCACATTCGTAACCACCTCTGATTGGCCATCGTTTTCACAGCTCATCGGATATGTCTGTGATTGGCTACAATTATCAACACATGAGAGCTTTTGAAAGCACATGGAAGTGTTAAAGTGTTAAAGTGGGAGCGTTTGAAAGCAGACGTCTATCAGCGGACTGGTCCATGATAGACGCCTGATTTCAATTGCTACCGTGTGTATCCATGTAAGAGCTCTGTGAATTGATAACTATTTACAGCTTTTTTGAAGCGTTGATCATTGAAGCCAATCACAGACATATCCGATGAGCCGTGAACACAATGGCCAATGTGTTTACGAATTCGCTCAACAGCGCTCAAAGCATCACATTTTTAAAATGTTAGTACCAACTTAATACCGAAGTTGGTACTTTTGACAACTCTATTCTCGATATCATTTTCCATCTTGTCAGGCATTTGTAAAAATCCCTTTTCTTGCAAAAAACAGTTCCTAATCACCTACTCCAGGAAGTGACTTGTTTTGTGTTTTTTTTTTTTTTTTTTTTTTTTATTTTGAGGTATTACTTTGTCTCACACTAACTGTATATGTATAAATCAGTTTTATATGTATGATCAATACCTATATAAATTGATATATCAATCAATTTATATAGGTATATATATGTGTGTGTGTGTGTATACATAATACATTATGTCTATAAGTAGCTATACATTTTTATGAATATTAAAATATAATAGAAAAAAAGAGCCAAATGTAGAGGTTTTTACTGTTTACATATGTAAACTATAAAACCCTCTATGTTTAGCTCTTTATTTCCATTCTGTTCATGTTGTTGCCTTTAGAAATACTACCTTAAATATAAGCATATTCATTTTATAGAAAGTCAGAACATGACCCAGAGGATTTTTGTCAATATTATTGACAACTAGAGACATCTGCTGTTGTGATTATGGAGTTCACAGGGAGAAAATCAACCCCCCTCCCCACCCCCCAGAAGCGGACAACTCCAATCAGATCAGACTGGAGCATGAACCAGGAGCAAGCGGGCCAATTTAATCCATGAAACACACATTCACGTACACACATTCATTTTGAAGGCAACCTCGCATGGCTTGTCGCTGTGAATTAAGCAAGAGCGGCCTGACACGAGCGTACAACAAGAAAGGAAACTCCACATCACACGCTCACTTGTTTTCCTTCTCCCAACACCTTTTAGCACACAAACACGCACAGCGGCTCTCTAGCGAGCTTGTCACTCATTCAATGTAGCAGCTCCGTCAACCTGAGCTAATGCAACTTTTTCCACCTCACCTGCCGCCTTTAACCTCGTCCGCTCGGGCCACAGAATCCATTGTGCACCGCAAATCTCTCCCATCCATCATCTGTGCTACAGGTGCAGCCGTGCCTGCCGGACAGACGCTGATTTCCTAGTTTCACTTACAACAGAAGGACAAAGAGATGCCAGTCCACCCACGCCAGAGCGGATATTTACCACCCTACCCGACGCCAACTTCCTAATTGTTCAAACTCATTCATACGTCCACATGTATTAGCTGTACACACCTCAGTGATTCCTTCATTTAGTACACACTACACCCACACAAAGACAGCAGGACTCAGGTCCTCCAAGAACAGGCATCCAACAGACATTCACACTTTCTTCAGCGCGAGTGGGAAGTGTCGTGTTGCTCGAGTAGGTTTTCGCACCTTTAAAATGCTACACGGATTACGGGGTTCTTTACCCCGCACCACTCCCATGGATCCACACTTTGTGTGACTAAAAATCACATTTTACACCTTCAGTTGCAACACTCTGGAGTTAAATATCAGCATTAGAAAAGCAGTTTTGACTGGACATTTAGTGCCAAACTACTTTCCCCCACAGACCAAGTGAAAATGCAACGCGCCTTTGCCAAATACTCAATTCTCACCTTTTACAATACCCTGCCGTTCTGCCGACAAATGCCGTGTTTATTCCTATACAGAGCTTTTTTGTTGAATAATTGGTAATTAACCAGTTACCAAATGCTTGTTTCAAAAACTCTGGGAATTTGATTAGTGCTAAAAGGTGACTCAACTAAAATTGGGAAGTCTTCTCTTGATCTGGTTTGTTCACACACACTGACTCCAGCTGGAATAAAACTTCCTACGGATATGGGATTCATACAGCTATTATGCTGCATTCACATGTTACCGAAATTATCATAAAGTTTCCTACTTAAAAACTGGACATTAGCATCCTTTCAAATCATATTTACCACTGGGAAGCTTGGGCATAATTTCCTGAGTTAGGCAGGCCATAAACTTTAAACATGGCGGAGGGGAGAACGATTGCTGCTGTGGCTGGTATTCTTTATTAGCTTTTTCCACAAAAGCTACATCACCTTGTCATTAAAGTAGTGCATATTACATCTATGAATAATCATTTGAAGCGTATTGTATGTTCTATACACAGTGAAAATAGCCTGTATTTGACTGAAATTCCAAAATGGTCTGCAAGCCGACTATCTACAGTAGTTACCGCGGTGAATGCTTATATGGTTGTCAATGAATAGGATGCTAAATATCATTTTGTTCTTAATAATATTTTCCCAATAAATAATAATATTAATAATTAATCATATTTTCTCCATGATTTCTGTTATTTCCGACAACAAAGCACTTGAATGCTACAAGCTTGTAATCACACTCCAGAAGTGGGAAGTAGGGCATTTCCGGAAGCATGCGAAGGCACCATTATTCTCACTTTTCCATTGGGCTGAATAGGCCCGATGCTTAAACTTAAAACCTCATGTTACTGTAAACCTCTTCCTCAATCTCATTTTCCTTAGTTTAAAACAATAATACTATAGTACAGTATAATATTTGACGCATAGGCAGATGATACCTTCCCTGCAGAAAAGTAAACAGATTAGACAAGTTTGTGCTAGTTTATATTCTGAGATGGACAGGTTTTACAAACCTAAGCTGGTCAAGCTGGCTATTATTGCATGACCAGGTTTCCCAGTTTAGCCATCTTGGGTGACCACCTTGACCAGCATAAAAGTGGCCAAAATTTATGATATATTATGGTATCCTGACAGAAAAAAAAAAAAAAAAAAGAAAAAAAAAGTATCTACTTGCAGTTTTGCTCTATTGTAGGTAACAACTTATTTTATTTATATTAATATATTAATATATATATATATATATATATATATATATATATATATATATATATTAGGGATGGGCAATATATCGCATGCGATTCTCACGCGCATTTCGTCAGTAAAGCCGGTTCCCTGATTACCGCTAAATCGCCATCACCTGCTTTCAAATGGAGCGCCATTTAACAGACAGAGCCGTAGTTCACTGATAAGCCACGCAATATCATGTTCATATCGCAGATGAATCGCCTTCGATAATGAACGCGATATTTGCATGGCTTATCAGTGAACTACGGCTCTGTCTGTTAAATGGTGCTCCATTTGAAAGCAGGTGATGGCGATTTAGCGGTAATCAGGGAACCGGCTTTACTGACGAAATGCGCGTGAGAATCGCATGCGATATATTACCCATCCCTAATATATATATATATATATATAGATATAGATATATATATCAACTTAGTATCAATATAGTTAATCTTACTATATACTGAAAATGTGATTGCTCATGCAAAACTTGCTGCCATGATGCTAAGCTGTTTGTCAGGACATTGCTAAGATGTTTTACTGTAGGTGGCTTTAATGCATTATTAAATGTGACGACTTATTAAAGGGTTAGTTCACCCAAAAATGAAAATTCTGTCATTTATTACTTACCCTCATGCCGTTCCACACCCGTAAGACCTTTGTTAATCTTCGGAATACAAATTAAGATATTTTTTGTTGAAATCCAATGGCTCCATTATTTTGTTTTTTTGACGCACCAAAAATATTCTCGTCACTTTATAATATTAATATTGAACCACTGTACTCACATGAACTGATTTAAATATGTTTTTAGTTCCTTTATGGATCTTGACAGAGGAAATGTCATTGCTGGCTATGCAGGCTTCACGAAGCCGTCAGATTTCAACAAAAATATCTTAATTTGTGTAATAATAAGATTACCGAAGGTCTTACGGGTGTGGAACGGCATGAGGGTGAGCAATAAATGACAGAATTTTCATTTTGGGGTGAACTAACCCTTTAAGGTGCAGTAACATTTACCATTGCCCAGCAAATTTTTGCAGGCGAAATTACATTTCAATAGCTTGCCAAGAGAACCCGCCCATGCGCTCTTCTGATTGGCTGTAATTTTTGATTGACTTTATCGTGTCTCATAGTTGTGTCGTGTCTGGTGTGGACAGACAAATTGTTTGTTGCTGGAATCTTATCGCATCGAGTCCGGTTAGGACACGGCGTTACTTCTTCCTGGTGATGTGTATTTGTCAGTTTGTCAGTCTCACTTTTCCACCTCATTTTATAGAGTTCCCCCCTGCAGACAGACAGACTCACAGTCTCAATACTGTATGTCCTTGGAAGTTAATTATTTTTTTCCCCCTCCACAGAGGCCAAGTGGAATTTGGCAGCCAAAACAGCAGAATTCACATTCAGGGAAGGTAGAGCTGCCTCAGGTAACTCAGAACACACCTCAGGAGACTCTCTCTCTGATTAAAAATGACAAATGTTCCAGTGCTGCACTTTAGGTCTTAAAAATTTGCCAATAAAAATTATTAGCTGCCACAAACTGCATGTCCTGCAGTTTTTCTTCCCTTAAAAAATGATTACTAGAGAAATGAAAGCTCATTCGGGCAGTAAAACACGTCTGCGTGTGCAACTCTAAACAACTGTTTCTGCCGCTTTGGACGGGTCATAAATAAAAACGTCCTCCCGCTCTCTCGCTCGTCCCATGGGCGGCAATGAGAGGACATACATGCGCACACAGACACCAAATGTCCTCACAAACTTCAAACGTCATATACTATCTAATTCTCACATATTTTTATGATCATACTATATATTCAGCATCTTCTACAAATGACTAAATTACAATTGTTTTTGTAAATGTTATGAGTCTCAAGAAGTGTCAAATGTTACCCCAAAATTGACACACACACACACACACACACAAAAAAAAAACTAGAATATAATATCTTTGTAAAGAATATGAAGGCTATTTTTAAAGAGTATTTGCTTTGAACATTAATTCCATCACAAATAAGCAAATTTCCCCCATGTTATTGTAATGCATTTTTATTATTCTCAAAGGCTTTTCTTGTTCTCAAGGGTGAATTTTGTAGTTGATTGTCGCTACTTAAATACACTATTTTATTTTTATTTTATTTTATTTTATTTTATTTTATTTTATTTTATTTTATTTTATTTTATTTTATTTTATTTTATTTTATTTTATTTTATTTTATTTTATTTTATTTTATTTTATTTTATTTTTTTTTGTTTTTTTTTTTTTTATTGTGACAGAAATGTTCCTGACAGGTTTCATAAGATTTTTATTACTGAGCCACTCACACAAACACACAACCTCATTCACACAGCAGCTTTAATATGTCCGTACATTGCCATCCATCTCTGTCTGTTCCAATCAGCTCAACTGCTATCACCGGCTCATGCGCGTACACACACACACACACACACACACACACACACACAAACATGCCAGAGGAATAAACGCTTCAAAGAGCTGTTAAACTTCCCATTTAAGGGTTTTCAGCCCAGGAGGCAAAGGTTCTCTAGGGTCATACTACACTCTCACATGCAAACACAGTGTCTTCAATGCTTTTTGTCTTATGCATTTAAAAAAAACTCCTGACCCAAAGTATTTGGAGTGTAACTCACCCCACACCAACTGTGCTGCGAACATGAATGATACCTTAAATTATGCATCTTGGTATGGAGACAATAAAACAGGTGAACAAACATCCCACAGAATTGCACTGAATGTAAAAAGTAGTAAAAATTATAAGAGGCATCGAAACAATTTGAAAAAACAGACCAATGCATATATTAACAGCAAACACTAGCTGATACTAATATGGATCACCTATATATCATACTGTACATTCCTGTTGTCAATCCATTTCTCTGTCTATACCAACCTATTCTCTAATATAGTGTTGTCAAAAGTACCGACTACCAAGTCGTTAGTGCTTGAAAGCAGGCATCGATCAGCAGATATATTAGGGATCTGCTGATCGATGCCTGCTTTCAAACACCCTCATGTGTAAGCGACAATGAGGAGCGTCAAAGATGTCTATTTACAATATGTTTTTGAAGCGTTGATCATTGTAGCAAATCAGACATATCTGTTGAGCGTATGAACACAATGGCCAATCAGAAGTGTTTAAGAATCCACTCAACAGCACTCAAAATGCTAGAGGGAAATGCTGGTATCGTCACATTTTTTAAATTTCAGTACAGACTTGGTACAGAAGTCGGTACTTTTGACAACATTATAATAGCAGCTCTCTATAAACATCCCGACCACAGAGCACTACCTGCGGCAATGCAACACTGCTCTGAAACCCCCTGCACTCTGTACAAGCCATAATGGATGTCTGTGTCTGAAAACTGCAAACGTATAGTGAGTGTTTTCAGCACTGCGGTTTGTTAGGTTTAATGTCACGCTGAAGCTTCAGGGTCATGCACGCCTCTTGGGAAATTTTCACCCGGGGAGATGCTTGTTACGTGTTACCTGTGCGACGAAACCTATCAGCACAAAAAAAGAAAAAGAAAAAAAAAATGACTGAAGTGGCACAGCGAAGCTCTGAAAGACAGTGGAGACATAAAAATATTGAGAGCGTTTTAGGAGGAACACTAAAAGCATTGTCAAAGTGCACTTCAAAGTGCCCTTCTGCACGGGGTTTGAACTGAACACGCTCATTTGAAATACTCCTGGCACCCAGGCTGTCAAAAACCCAAGAGTGTGAAATACCAGAGAGGGAAAAAAAATGAAAGTTCAAGTGCTGAGTGAGAAATGAATGTCAGAGATCTTCACCTGCATGACTGTTCTCGAGGAAAGCTCATAGTAACGTGCTTAACTACGCAATTTGCATGAAGTTTTACATTAAAAGTCATGATATAAATAATTTAACTGCTCTTTCATGCCAGGGTGCAAAGATTAAAGTTTACCCAAAAAAATATATTTATGCAAAAAAAGACTTTTGGTTACACTTTATTTTAGGGTGACATCGTTACAGTGTAATTACACAAACAAATACTAAGTAATATTAATTAACTACATGTACTTATTATAGTGTTAAGGTTAGGGATAGGGCTTGGTTTAGGGTCAGTTACTTGTAGTTATTCATAATATGCTGTTATTACTGGAGTAAATATATGTAACATGTGTAACACCTTAAAATAAATTGTTACTGACATTTTTCATAAAAAAAGAACTCCATAAAAGCACCATAAAGATGCTATAGTACATAATGTTCTGAAGGTATACAAGTTTGTCTTAAGGAAAAACTTCCCCTCTTCTTCACATTGAGGTTCAAAATGGTGCCTCAACATCATGCCATTGGCATGCCATATGTCGTGACCAAATGCAATGCAAAAATTTACATTTGGGGAAAGGAGAATTGCAAGGGCAAGATTTTCAGTAAATAACCTGAATTTTGGTCTGTTCCTCAAACAGAGCTATCAACTGGCTTCATAAAACTTTGAGACTATTTTAGAGCAGACAGATGTGAACATTATTATTACTAATTACTATTATTAATAATAAAGTAACAAACCAATAAACAAGTATATAATAACATTTTCATTTATAGGTTAATCTATTCCTTTAAATATCAGGAAAAAGATGCACTGTCAGTTGCAATAGTTATTTGGCAGTCTGGAAGACATATTTTCTAGCTAGCTGCTTGCTAATTTCTACTTAGTTTCATTTTACATTAAAAAAGAAAAAAAAACTGAATAAAACATTTGTGTGTGCATGTGTGTAACTGTCAATTTGACACTTATTTATGCAAATATGCAAGTAAAATGGAAACGTATTCTCATTTACTTCTTTAAAAGTTGACGGTCAGCCTCAAGTGAGGTGTTAGTGAGGGTGCTTAATGAAAATCTTTCAGAGGGAAACAGAGGCTGTAAATTAGCATAGAAAAACATATTTCAATTGCCAATCTAATTTAGCACCCAGTGGCCTCTGGTGGGAGTGGTGTGTGTATTAGTATTCTACAAGGCTATTTGTTTGTGTGCGTGTGTGTGTGTGTGCGCGCTTGTGTTTACCGTTCTCTGGCTGTGATTGTCAGTATTCTAGTCCAGCGCCGCTTGCTGAATTCTCAGCTGCATCAGGTCCCCGGCACTGTGATTAAATTTGTGTATCTATGTGCTTGTGTGTACGCAACAGCTTTTATGCAGATGTTAAAGCAATAATTAAACTGCTACATTAACAGTACCGTACGAACACCACGCAATAATAATGAGAAAGAGTTAACGTCACGCCAGTGTGTTTTTGTACAAGTCCGCTGGCACATTTCTGAGCTGATCTTTGCTTGAGGATTGCTATATTTTTCAAGCTTAACTCCCACTCTTTTTGTCTTTCTATCACTCTTTCCATCCCTCTCTCTCAGGTGCTCATTACAGGTCCATCTACTGCTCCATGCGCTCCGCAGGGATGCCCACTAAAATCCTTCTCTTCCTGTCTTAGCCCCTCTCTCCCCTCTGTCTAACTCCCTCCTCTCTTATTTCCCTCCTTTCACCCTTATCGCTGCCTGCAGAGGGAGCCGTGCTGTCCTGGGGTGAGGAGAGAAAGGCGAGAAAAGACACACAAAAAGAATTAAAGGATGTACGGACTGATCTAAGAAATAGGCTGGATTCATTTACAAATCTTTGCGTTGCTTCAAACCTGTATTATTTTTGTTTTTTTTCTTCTGTGGAACGCAAAAGATGATGTTTAGGACAATGTTCGCATGCATGTTTTTGAAAGAAGAGGTCTGCTCACCAAGGTTGAATTTACTTGATCAAAACTACAGTAAAAACAGTAATGTTGTGAAATATTATTACAATTTAAAATAACTGTTTTCTATTTGAATATATTTAAAAAATTAATTTCTTCCTGTGATGGCAACGCTGAATTTTCAGCATCATTACTCCAGTCTTCAGTGTCACATGATCCTTCAAAATTCAGTCTAATATGCTGATTTGCTGCTCAAGAAACATTTCTCATTATTATCAATGTTGAAACAGTTGCGCTGCTTAACTTTTTTGAGGAAACTGATACACTTCTTTAGGATTATATGATGAAAAGAAAGTTCAAAAGAACATTTATTTGAAATAGAAATCTTTTGTAACATTATAAATGTGTTTACTGTGTTTAATGCATCCTTGCAGAAGTATTTTAGTCAGAAAAAAATATTGACAGTCATAAAAAATATATAAAATAATACTAAAAATGTACAAAAAAATAATAATAATGTGCATCTGTAAATAACTGTTATATGAACAAGTCCATTAAGTTTAACAAACTTTAAGTGTTTCATTTAAAGATGAACATCACTGAAAGTAAGTGATGTTGATTCACTGGTGAAGATTCACCACTTGGAATGAATCAGTTAATTTAGTGAAGAATTCATCAGAACGAATAAAACAGGCAACTCCTGTGTCTATGAGTCATTCAAAGAACCGGTTCATAAGAGTCATTTGTAGTCAAATTTTGTGACACAAGCACACACTCGCACAAAACTAGTCTTCATGCAGCCTATGAGCACAGTTCAATAGAAAAACGTGTTGTCTTGTCTATACTCTGTGGTACAGTCTTTTTTTTCTCATATCACATTTGATTCAGCCATAAAGTGATTTAGATGATCTGTCCCTTTAAGGCCTGAAGAAAAGAAGTCAGTCAAACTGAAAGAAAAGCTTCAGAAAGATCTGCATGGAGCAACATTTCAGTAAGTTCAGTACAAAGTGGAGCCATAAAACATATGGGTGAGTGAAGGAGAGGAGAACGAGGACGGTCGGATGATAGAGAAGTGTTGGATGGAGTGATTAGTGAAACGAGAGCAGTAACGTGTGCTGTCATCCTTACCATATCCCATAAGACCGTTCTCCTCATCAGCATGGAGGAGCTCAGATGAAATTGAATTCATTTGGCCCTCTCTCTCTTTCTCTCTGAGGTGGGAAAGCAATGATCCATGTAATTATTATATATTATGGGAGGATTCCCAGTCAAGCAAAGCATCTAATCTTACAGTAATCCACTGCCCCTTACACACACACACACGGAGACACAAACACACATTTTGAATGTCACTCTCTGGAATAATCTGCCACTGGATATTCTAAATGGACTGGGTCGCTGTCAAAGTCATGTATATGTTAACTAGATTGATAGACTCTTCACCTGTCCTTCATTGACTGTCAGGTCCTGTGTGTGCGTGTGACCTTCAGAATGAAGCACGCATGCAAACGGTTCATTATCATCTGGATTGGAGGCATGTGATGGCAGATTTTGCGCAGGGACCAGAAAACGCACACACACATGGCTCCACGCTCCTGTAACCTGTCATGAATATTTAGCAGACGTTCTGATTTCTTGCCGTTTAGCCAAGCTCTGCTGATATGACATTTTATTACTTCGCCAATATAAACTCACACGCACACACCCAAACACACACACACACACACACACGGTTAGGTAAACAGTACTATCACTGTCAGCACAACTTTAGGTCCGCACGGAATCTGTCACACATTTTCTACATTTTCGGTGCTGATTGTGGGGGAAACTGTGGAATTCTGGGGAATGGATTTAGATATGGAAAAATATGTTAAACAGAATTTTACCCTTCTATTGCTAGCTGAAAGCATCATCGAAATTAGTCAAGGTAAACAAACACACAAAATTACACTCTTAAAAACAGGGCTTAAAAACGAAAAAAAATTTAAATCGTTCCACTCCGAGCAGAATCGGTATTTTAACGTTTCTGTTCCAGCGTTCCTTCTGTATTATAAATGTTCCGAAACCGGTTTGATTAGAAAAAATAACAGTTAATAACGTTATTTTTATTTATTTATTTATTTTTTGCATGTAGTCTACTTAATAATAATAATAATAATACGTACAACATTTTATTTATTAAAAAACAAAGAGAGTGTATTTGCCGTCTTAGCCAATAGGCGTACAATTATCTTTTATAACAAGATTCTGTCCAAATGTAAACCTATTAAACGAAAGGAAAAACAATGGTTTATAAATTAAAGTATTTTTTCAAGATATTTTAAAGTTTGCTGCATGGTTAAAAATACCGACGCTATTCCTGAGAGGAAGAAAAATTAAGTCACATAGGCGTCGCATTTTATTATTACATTCAGAAATAATGATAATAAAGTTATCGGTAAATAAAGTAAAATGTAAAAGTATAGCTTTGTTTATAATGTTTGTAAACATAAATTATGAACAAAACTGCCCTATATTATTTTACCTATATCCACTTATGTACTCCACAACAAAACCTCTAAAATTAACAGTTGGACTATTCAGGCTATATATAAACGTCAAGCCAAAACGAATAAAAAAATCTCTTCTTTTTTTAACACCATTCCAGCTTCTATTGCTATATTCAAGGCGAGAAACAGGTTTATTTATTGGAAATAAAACTAAATAAGATGCAAAACTAATTAATTTAAAGAGAATCTGTAGCCTACCTTTCTCATTCGGCACAAATCCAACTGTTTTCATTTTCGAGATGAATGCTAAACTATTATTTATTATATGAGCTTTGTACTTCACTCGCATTATCGACATAAAACATCATCCTTCACATATAACAGCAGTGAGGCGGTGGTCACGGGTGGTAAACGGCAGATTGTATTACAGAATTGAACTGTGCAGTTTAACGTTTGTTCGATTGTATTTTATTTTAATATTTAACAGGCTGCAATATCAAGTAAGCAATGCAAGAATTTGTGTGTGCGCGCATGAGGCGCCGGCGCGACCAAAGGATTTGTTTTCCTTCTATAAGACAGTAAACTGTCTCCGTGATTTATGGTCATAGAGGTAAAAGCAAGACGTAATTCATACATTTACAAAAGACACAAATAACGAAAACAAGCAGAATGTCTGTTTCCATTTCTAGATCTTTGGAGTGCGACACAAATAACCACTTTTGTTTTGTTAATCTCCTAATTATTTAAGTGAAATATTTCGCGTAGCCTATAGGCCTAAATATTCCCTTTTATTTTATATGTGTTATGTAGGTAGGCCTAGTTTTCTCTGTTCACAGAAGCGCCGCAGATTTTCTCTGGTTTCAAAACGCACACAGCTGCATATTACTTGACATTCATTTTCACTTAAATGTAGCCCTAATACTTGACAGTTGGTGTAATATATCATCGGAAAAACTAATGCCAGGGCATTGCCATTGTGACTTTCCTAACCTATGATGACTTGACAGCTGGCCTGAGCACGTCAGTGCGGGCATCTAGCACAGAGCCTGAGCGTGGGCATTTCACTCTCGTTGGATGTGTCAGCGTCACATTTGCATAGGTTGTACTACTTGAATTCGTGATTGGTTGACTGCCAAATCAAAATATTAAACAGAACGATAAAATAACGTTATTAACTGGTTAATGGCCATTTCAAATTAGCGTTTCTGTTCAGAATGATTACATTTGATTTTGTTTCCATTTCTGGTTACGTTCCGGTCAAAATTTCGTTCATTTCCAGTTTTCGTTTTCGTTCCTTGAACCGGTTCAGAGCCCTGCTTAAAAATAAGGTTTTTGCGGTGATGCCATAAGAACCATTTTGTTTCCCAAAAGAACTTTTCAGTGAACATAAAAAACTTATTTTCATATTGTGAAGAACATTTTAATAATCTAAAGAACTTTATTCCACTATAAACAACCTTTTGTGCAATTGAAAGGTTCTATGGGTGTTGTTTCAAAGTGCTAAAATTAAATTTACTTATATTTTCCAAAGACTCCAAAGTGAAAAAACTGTCAAAAATGAATGTGATGAGGAAAAAAAAACCTGTCTACCACAAAATAATGTCAAGAAAATTTGAGTTGTCTTCGCAGACTGTACACAAACATACAGCACAATCTGTGTAGTCTGAATCACAACAAATGACTTTGAAGAACAAATGAAGATTGATGGATATGAATCTGATATAAATCTGAGGTGGGGTGGTCACAGTTTACATAAAAATATTAAGCAGCACAACAGTTTTTAACATTTATAATAATACACTCTAAAAAATGCTGGGTTTTTTCAAACCATGTTTGGGTTTAAAAATGTAATTTACAAATTTAAACCAGTGGTTGATTTGTCCATATTTGACCCAAACATGGGTTGAAACAACACAGCATTTTTTTAGAGTGTTAGTTATGTTCATGAGCAGCAAATCAGCATATTAGAATGATTTCTGAAGGATCATGTGACAATAGCTATGTTTTCGTCACCCTGTTTATATGCGCATTTTGAAGTATAGCATCAGAAACAAATAATGGAAATGAAAAAAAAAAACTTTTTATACTCTCTTGAGGTGGATTTTGACTTGTGCGAAAAAGAGTTAATGCGAATAACAGGAGATAGAAACGCATTTGCCGAATAAATTCTGACGTAGCTAACATTAAACCGATGTGACTAATCATCTGTTTCCGCTTAGGGTTTTTTATTTACTTTTGGTTACTAGGTTACCAATACCAATGTCATCCGCTCAAACAATTTGATAGAAACACACCTAATTAGCATTTGTTTGTTTGTTTGTTTTTTGGGGTTTTTTTTTTTTTTTTTTTCAGAGAAATAAATTACACATTAAAATATACTAATATAGAACAATTATTTGAAATTGTAATAATATTTCACAATATTACTGTATTATTTTTACTGTACATTTAAATTTATTTTTACTGTATGTTTTTTATTATTTAAAAAGCCTTGGTGAGCATCAATCATAAAAAAGCAAAGTGAGAAAAAAGGCTGAAAACACCCCCAAAAAAAACAAGTCTAAAGAAGCTTAGCCATCCATTTCAGAAGTATGCACTCAGTACTCTTTCTACTCACTGTTTTCAGCACTCCTACCTTCCTCACCACACAGAGCACCTGTTCAGACAGCAGATTTTTCCAACCCACAGACTCATGATCTCAGTCAAACATGGAACACTGATCCAGAACCAGTCCCGCTGATCTCTGTGGAAATGACTCCGCTCTATTAGCGCTTCACTTTAGCGGAATCATTGCGGGATGGTTTCTAGCTGGCTATGGGCTGATGCTGATGCTACTGATAAATTACACTCATTTTTTGGAACACCATCAAGATTTAAAAGTTCAAATGGAAAATGGACAGACAAAAAGAAAAAAGAAAAAAAATGCAGATCAGACGGTTACATTGACGGACAAAGGAAGCCAGTAGTTTGGGTGTGGGGGGAGTGTGTCATGTGCACATGAACAAATCCACACACACCTGGGGTCATCCTGCCCAGCGCGGAGCATAAAGAGGTCATGTCTTGCTTGGAGAGAGTGAAAGTGCATTGAGGCATTGCTATAGGCTGCAGGCTTCCTATAAACACCTAGCAGAGGGTTTATGGGTTTGGACAAGTATGACACATGCACACACACACACACACAGCTGATCCATGCTAAGAAATATTGCCTGCAAACAAAAACTTAATTGAGGTCACAGGCATACACGTCTATCTGAATGGCATCAGCCCATGAGCTGCACTGAATATGAAGTGTGTACTAATCGCAGCAGTTCATTTGAATTGTTGCGAGACTATACGAAATCCTCCATGTTTGCCTTTAGTCGTAAATGACCTTGCGGTACTACAGGAGCACTTGCAACTCGTTGCCTAACAAGCAATTCATTACACAGCAATTAGACACCATATTAATTAGCAGTTTAGATATGTACCCCTGTTAAGTGACTCGTCA